>NW_006400265.1:249767-274429 GCF_000299155.1 Elephantulus edwardii
TGGATTGATTCAGTGACTGGGATAATAGGGGTAGGTGTGTCAGAGACAGTGAGATTGGGACAGGATAGAGCAGGGTTTAGGGCTGTTGTACACAGGGTCACTATGAGTTGCAGGTGACTCAATGTCACATAACAACCTCAAATCTATCTAAGCTTGATCCCAGTTTGTCTCTGATGAACTTCATGGTTTGTGTATGGTGTGAGATGTGGATCCTGTTTCAGCTTTCTGTAGGTAGCAGTCCAATTTTTCCAGCACCATTTGTTGAAGAGGCTGCTGTTTCCCCATTTGATAGGTTTTATTTCCTTGTCAAATATCAGTTGACCAAAGATGTTGTTCTTTTATGCCATTGAGTCACCTGTGACTCATAATGACCCTATGTACTGATCTGAAGCCTGCCCTGTCCTCAGCTAATCTCACTGACTCTAAAACACCTATCTCAATTGTCCCAATTACTTTATCAATCCATCTCATCTGGCGTCTTCCTCTCCTGTGCTATCCCGCCACCCTTCAGAGCATGATATCCTTCCCCAAGGACCAGTCCCTCCTGGCCACATGCCCAAAGTATGTTAGACAGAGCTTCAAAATCCTAGTCTCCAAGGAGAAACTTGGGTTTCACCCTCTCCAAACAGACCTGTATCTTTTCTTGGCAGTCCATTGTATGTTCAAGACTCTTCTCCTGCACCACAACTCAAAGGACCCAATTCTTCTTCTGTGATCCATAGTCACTGTCCAGCTCCCTGATACATAACAATAGTTGTAAAGGTCATGACCTAGATGGGTCCATTTCTGGGTTCCCAATTCTATTCTATTGGTCTCTGTGCCTGCGATTATGTCATTACCATACTGGTTTGGTTGCTATTGCTGTGCAGTAGGTTTTGACGTCAGGAAATGTTATGCCTCCCACTTCGTTTTTGTTTCTCAGAAGTGTTCGCTTATTCAGGGTCTCTTTCCTCTCCAAATAAACTTGACAATTTTCCTTTCAATCTCCTTGAAAAAGGAATTTGCTATCTGCATTGTGGTTGTGTTGACCATGTAGATTGCTTTTGGTAGAATTGACATTTTCACAATATTGAGTCTTCTTATCCAAGAGTATGACTCATTTTTCAATCTCTTTAGGTCTTTCATTGTGTCTCACAGAAATTTTCTGTAGTTTTCTTTGTATAAGTCTTTTGTGTCTCTAGCTAGGTTCACTCCCAAGTATCTCAATTTGGGGTTGGCTATTGTAAATGGAGAGAGTGCCCATCCTTTTCCCTTGGAGCAGCTAGTGGATTTGAACCACGTGCCTTTGGGATAGCAGTGCAGTTTCTTACCACTAGGCTACAGCCAGCTGGCCAACTGACTGGAAGAGATCGATATTTGTTCCCATTCCAAAGAAAGGTGACTCAACAAAGTGTGGAAATTATCAAACAAGATCATTGATATCACATTCAAGGAAGATTCTGCTGAAAATTATCCAAAAACGTTTGGAACAATATGTCAACAGAGAACTGCCGGATGTGCAGGCTGGATTTAGAAGAGGTCGTGGTACTAGGGATATTATAGCTAATATGAGATGGATCTTGGCAGAAAGCAGAGAATACCAGAAGAATGTCTATCTCTGCTTCATTGACTATGCAAAGGCTTTTGACTGTGTGGATCACAACAAGCTATGGCTGACTCTGAGAAGAATGGGAATCCAGAACATTTGATTGTGCTTATGCAAAACCTATACTTGGACCAAGAGGCAGTCGTCAGAACAGAGTAGGGAGACACTTGATGGTTCAAAATCAAGAAAGGGGTCCATCAGGGATGTGTTTTGTCTCCATATCTTTTCAATCTGTATGCAGAACAGATCATCTGGGATGCTGGGCTGTATGAGGAGGAATGTGGCATCAGGATTGGTGGAAGAATCATCAACAACCTGCGTTATGCAGATGACACAACCCTGCTTGCTGAAACTGAGGAGGACCTGAAGCACTTGCTGCAGAAAGTCAAGGACTGCAGCCTCCAATATGGATTGAAGCTCAACATCAAGAAAATGAAGATTCTTACCACTGGGCCAATTGGCAGCATCGGTATGGATGGTGAAGAGATTGAGATAGTTAACAGTTTTAGTTTACTTGGTTCCACGGTCAACACTCTTGATAACAGCAGCCAGAAAATCAGGAGATGAATTGCATTGGGAAAGTCAGATGTGAGGGACCTCTCAAGAGTACTGAAGAGCAACGACATCAAGCTGGAGACTAAGGTATGCCTGGTCGAGGCTATAGCCTTTGCAATTACGTGCTATGCATTGGAGAGTTGGACAATGAATAGGGATGATAGAAGTAGAATTGATGCCTTTGAGCTGTGGTGCTGGAGAAGAGTGTGGAGTATACCATGGACTGGGGGGAGAACAAACAGGTCTGTCCTGGAGAGGGTGAAGCCAGAGTGCTCCTTGGAGTCAAGGATTCTGAAGCTTCATCTGACATACTTTGGGCATGTTGCAAGGAGGGACTGGTCCTTGGAGAGGGACATCATGTTTGGGAGAGTGGAGGGATGGCGCAGGAGAGGAAGACCCTCTATGAGATGGATCGATTTTGTGAGTGGAGTGGTGGGAATGAGTGTGTTTGAGATGGCGAGGTTGGCACAGGATAGAATGGCATTTAGGGCTCTTGTACATAGGGTCACTATAAGTCACAAGTGCCTTGATGGCACATAACAACAACATTGTAAATGGTATTGCTTTCTTGGCTTCTTTTTCTGAATTCTCTTTGTTACTGTAGAAGAATCCCACTGATTTTTGGGTATTGATCTTGTATAATACCACTCTACTAAATTGGTCTACCAGCTCTGACATATTTTTGTTGAGTCCTTGGGGTTTCTTGTGTATACTATCATATCATCTGCATATAGACCAGTGTTTAGGGCTGTTGTACATAGGGTCGCTATGAGTCGCAAGTGACTCGACGGCCCATAATAACAACAATAGTGATAGTTTAACCATCTCTGTGCCATTCTGGATGCCTTATATATCCATTTCTTCTCAGACTGCCCTAGCAAGTACTTCTAATATGATATTTAATAGAAGTTGTGACATTAGGCATTCTTGTTTGGTCCCTGTTTGCAATGAAATTGCTTTTAGTCTTTGTCCATTGAAAATGATGTTGGTTCTTGGTTTACATACATACTTTTGACAATGTTGAGGAAATTCCCTTTTATTCCAATTTTGTTGGCTGTCTTTATGAGGAAGGGTATTGGTTTTGTCAGACGCTTGGCAGTAGATTTGGCCAATGCACTGTGTTTAATTCCCTGACTGCTGATGCTTCCATGGGTGATGGTTGTGTATCCAGGTAAAACACAATGCTTGACAGCTTCAATTTTTCCTCCGTTTATGCTGATGTAACTTATGGGTCCAGTTGTGGGGGTTCCTTTATTCTTCCTGTAGAGGTGTAATCCATACTGGGGGTTGGGGACTGTGACCTTTGGAAAAAGGTTTTGGATAGCCAAAGGCCAGGTTTGTTGGAGGCCATGAAGCCTGCTTCCCAAGCCTTGCTCTGAACCATGGCGGCTTGTTTAAGAGGTTGGCAAGCATTCTTCCTCCTCCAGAAAGGCACATCAGGCCAATAGGAAATGCTATTTCACCCACGCTGTCGCAAAGGCATAATTTATACTCTTGTTAAACAGTTATATACAGAGTCTTTATCCCCACTCACTCAATCCCTGGAGTCACACAGACTCCAGAAATTATATCTCACAATTTATAAGCCTGTGTAAATAGGCAGCTATTTCCCTGTGGGCAGGATGCTGAGCTGGGCCTGTATGATTGATTTCCCTGACTCGTTCTCCACCCTAGAAACAGAGTGGTTAGCTGTGTGACATGGAAGCAGGCAGGGAGTCCATTTTTGGTGTGGGCTTTAACACTGCTAAATCTGAATGTATATGTTTCACGTCATTGTCTTTTTGTGGAAGGGGAAGTGTGTCACTCACCTCAATTTACAGAACTCTAAGTGGAAGGTGCTCTTTGGTAGTTAAGTGCCTTCATGTTGACTACAACTCACCTTGCCCCCGCCACACAGTAAGCAAGCCACCAAAGCCTTCCCTACCTTGCACCCTCTCAGCCATAACTTTAAAAATTTTCTCCAAAGCAAATAAGGTTCTTCAAGTTCACAAGGAACATGTCATTGTTGCTGCTGGTTGTCCCATCCAGGCAAAGAGCAGCTGCTCCTGCCACGAAGGGTTCAAAGCTGTGACGTTTTAGATGCAGGTGCTAAACCTGTCCTCCCAGGTCCCCAGAGGTGGCTTCATACCACCCACCTTCCAGCTGGTCAGCAAGTGTGTTTACCCATTTCACCACGCAGGACTTCTTCACCAACATCACTGTTGTTGGGTGCTGGGGAGTCAGCTGTGACTCATAGCGGCCCCGTGAAAAATACAAGGAAGCCTTGCCTGATCCTGAGCTGTCCTCACCGTCTCTGCTGGGCTGGAGCCCTTTGTGGGAGCCCCTGTGCTGATCCAGCTCATTGAGGGCCTTCCTCTCTTCCTTTGACCCTCTGCTTTACCAAGCTGGATGGCCTTGTTCGGGGTCTGTCCTTCCTGATAATGTGACCACAGCATGCGAGACAATTGGTGCGCCATCCCCGTGTTTCTTTACTATCAGTCTTTCTGGAGGAGCTGTGACTGAACCGCTCATCTCTCTTTCTACAGCCACAGAGCAGGCCTCTATCCTCCAAGTGATAGGTGGTGGGCCAAGACAGTGAACATTGCAGCCAGACATTCCATGGGTCCCTAGTATGTCCCTCCGTCACTTCACTGTCAAGCATAGTGTCCTGAAGATATACTGAATTCATTTTTTAAAAGAATTTTATTTTATTTTATATTGGTTTGCATACAAAATTAATCTACTGTATTTCACATTATCCTTCATTCACATTGTGTTTCATACAATCATTCTCATTCATTGTGTTTTATAAAATTAATAATCACTGAACTATGCCCACCATTACCTCGTCTTTCCAGAACCCAGTGAATCTTTTCCATTTCTTTTACCCCTTCCCTCCACCCACCAAACTCTGTGACCCTGTGATTCCTCCCTACCCACCATCACCCCTCTGCTCTAACCCCTTCCTACCTTGAACTCCTATACACATTTTACTAGTCATCCTTCTATTTATATATGAATAGTTTTATGCAGTATTTGTATGGGACTGAGTTAGTTCACTCAGCACTATGCTCTCCAGTCTCTTCCAAGTTATGTAGTATTTTTTTCAGTCATTGCTCTTGAGTGCTGCATGATATTCCATCAATTACATTTTATTGTGGTCGGACATTTGGGCTGTTTCCATGTTCTTGCGATGATGAATAAGGCTACTATGAACACTGGTGTGCAAATCTCCATCTGTATCTCAGTTCTCAGTTCTAATTTCCTTAGGATATATTCCTAGCGGTGGAATAGCTGGGTTATATGGAATTTCTATGTTCAGCTTTTTGAGGAAGCACCAAAATGCCTTCCAGAGTGGTTTTACCATTTTATAATCCCAATAGTGTATGACAGTTCCTATCTTTCCACAACTTCTCCAACATTTATTGCTTTCTGTCCTGTTAAACTTTGCCACTGCTACTGGGGTGAGATGGTATCTCATTGTGATTTTGATTTGCATCTCTCTTACAGTGATTTTGAGCATTTCTTCATGTGTCTGTTAGCCATTCAAATATTTTCCTTGGTGAAAAGTATTTCCATGCCTTTTGCCTGTTTTGTAAATGGGGTATCAGTCTTTTTCTTGTGGAATATTTTGTAAATTTTGTTATATAATAAGACCCTTGTCTGAGATGTTATTGTCAAATTTTTTTTCCTAGTCAGTAGGTTTTCTTTCACCCTGGTGGAAAAAGTTTTTGATGTGCACAGAGATTTAATCTTTAGAATGACCCATTCCTCAATTTTATCCTCCCCTGATTGTGTATTTCTGGCTCTATTTGTCAGCCTCTTTATACCCTAACTTAGGCCTTCTAAATTTGGTTCCAGTTTGTCTCTTAAGATCATTATGGTTTTGGACTTTACCCTTATATCTCTGATCCATCTAGTTAATTTTTTTTTTAATGTAGTGTGGGAGTGTCGGAGACAGTGCGATTGGCACAGGACAGAGCGGAGTTTAGGGCTGTTGTACATAGGGTCGCTATGAGTCGCAGGTGACTCGACGGCACATAACAACAACAACAACAGTGTGAGGCGTGGATCATGCTTTAGCTTTCTGCAGGTAGCAGTCAAGTTCTGCCAGCATCATTTGTTGAAGAGGTTGCCATTTCCTCATTTGATAAGTTTTGTTTCTTTTCAAGTATTAGTTGACCATAGATAGATGGGTTAATAACTTGATTTCTTAAGTGACATTAAATGTGACAAACAGCCAGTGTTGCAATAAATCTGTTTTAGCTGAAGCAGTCCTCTAACCCTGTCCTTGTGGCCAGCCTTGGTGTCTGGGCACAAACAAGCACATGCATGTCCTTGGGCCTTCGCTTCCCAGGGAAAAGCTGTAACGTGTCCCTTAATGCATTGCCTTCTTCAGGAAAGAACCCTTTTCTTGTCTGCCCCTCAGACAGCATGCTTGTTTGCAAAGAGCTGAACTGGCCTACCAATGCCAATCTTGCTACATCATTATCAACATAAGCACTCAGGAACTGAAATATTTTGGATCCACTTGTTAAGGTAAAAGAAAGTTCAGTATGATGAAATATCATTTCAGAGAACTGAGGATGACTAGACATCGCTAACTTTGGGCATGTCATCAACAGCGGCCAGTCCCTAGAGAAAGACAGCATGATTCGCAGAGCAGATGGTAAGCTAAAGAAAGACCCTCAATGAGACGGACTGACAAGAGTCACTGCAGCATTGCAACAAGGCAGAGATTGTGAGGAAGAGGCAGAAGTGAGCAGGACTTCATTCTCTTGCACACAGGGGCTGCTCTGAGAGGGGGACAACTCGAAGACACCTAGCAACAACAATGGTCAGTCAATGCCAGCCAAGGCTTGCCTTCTTTTGGAATCAATCTATGTGTCTTAATTTAATTTGTTGTGCTCATGGCACAATTAGAAAATAAAACGACTGCTCTGGTTCAGCATCAGAAGTTCCACCTCCTTGAATCTACACACTCAGGGACTCAAATTGAGGATTTCCTCAACCTTGAGGACAGTGACACCAGTGAACAACAAACAGTCCTTTAACCTAGGGATCCTCCTCGCATGGATACCCAGGAGTCTTGGGGAATCGAATCTGCATTCAGAAAATGAAACAATACCCCTACAGGTTCCCCATGCCAACATGATGAGGAGGGTCTAGCAGCCTGCCTGCACAGGAGGAAGCAAACAGCTCTCCCCCAAGCTGGGCATGCCTGCCGAGCCTGCATTTGATTGCATTTTCTTCTTTTTAATATTGTGCTGACCTGATAATTCCACACCAAAGTTCATTTTCAAAACTTCTTCTTTTTTTAAAAAAAATTATTTTATACTGGTTTGCATGCAAAATTTGTATACATTTTGTTTCACACATTCTTTCATTCGTACTGTGTTTCACATGATCATCCCCATACATTATGTTTTCTAAATTAATCCCCATTGATCTATGCCCTTTTCAGAACAAAATGCCTCCCCACTCAACCATTTATGCACATTCTGCTTTGTATTGCCTAGCTTCCATTTGGGAAAAAAAAATCTGCATTACCATATTTGAGAGGGGGGAAAATCTTTGTGTTTCAAATTGTCAACTAAATTTTGCTCTATGACTATAGTCAATAAAGAGAACAGCCTCCTGTTTCCCAGAATCTGGGCCTGGTCCCTCTGTCCCCTCTGCCTTGGGTTCTGGGTGCTGGACCCAGGGGGAGAGGACTTCTGGCAGTGTTGCTGGACAGATACTTTCTAGGACCTTGCTGGTGTGTATAACACAAAGCTGTAATGCAATGAATGCATCACTTCAACTAAGCCTGTGCAGAGCATGTAAGTTTCTGAAGGAGCATTTCACTGAAAACCAGCATGAAATGGGGGAGAGGTCCAGTTCATGACTCCATGGGGCAGAGGAAGGCCCTCATGGCCTTCGTAACTGTACTGTCTGATGGATGGCTCCACAGAACAGAGGGTGAACTCCCTACCTCACCATCACCTGGAAACCACTACCTACCACCCCACAACTCTTGGGGTGTGACTGTGATGCAGTGGTTAAAATACTTAACCCCCACCTCAACGTGAATGGCTCAAACACACCAGTTGTTCCTCGGAAGAAGGACAAATGAGATTGCTTCTGGAAAAATTGTTGTTATGTACCATCAAGTCGGAACCAGCCCGTCGCTGACCCTCCAGTGGGTTTTCAAAGGCATTTCACTCATCTTTCTCCTGCAGAGCAGTTGGTAGATTCGAACCATGTGTTCTTTGGGTTGGAAGTACACTGGGACATGAGAGCTCCTACAGTCTTGAAAAGTTCCCAGTAAGGAGCTTTTTAGAGTGTCTTATAAGGTCGCTCTGAGTTGGAATGGCTGTGAGTTTGGGTTTTGGTTCTGTTCCTTTCAGTGACTTAACTCCTAGGACAGTGCTGGGGCCACATCCTATCTGTCTAATCTCCATCCATCTTCAATGGACATCTTCACTGTCTATCCTCGCTGGCACAAAGCAAACCCAAACAAATAAACCTACTCTCATCTCGTTCCCAGAGCACATGGTTTCATCTTTCTTCCATGGAGCAGTTGGAGATTTGAACTACCAACCCCTCGGTGAGCAGCCCGACATGTAACTCACTACACTTCTGGGGATCCTCTGACACACAAGAGTCCCAGAAGTATGAAGCCACCTCTCTCAGGGCCCATGCAGCATTCCCCCACAGGCACAAGCTGGCCATGCTGACCACACCCCTCCTTCTGCATCCCCTCCACAGTCAGCCCTCTAGGTCCCTCAGCCAATGGTGAGGCTGGGGAAGGAACCCAGACATCTGCAGGCTAGGCAATCTCACATTCTGCACAGACAGATTTGGCAACGGAAGTTAACATGGATGTCAAAGCTGCGCAGAAGGTTCCCACAATGATGTTTCAACGCTGACTGCAGATGTGAAACAAGGATGGAGAGCTTACCGGTGATGCTGCTGTGCTCGGGAGGAGAGCACACAGAAGGTGAACAGTGAGAAGGAAGCGCCTTGGACAGACCAGGTGGCCATCGCGTAGCCAAACCACTCCACGATTTCCCCGAAGTAGTTGGCTGCCGTCACGTACTCAAACAGGCCTCCTAGGAGAGACGAGGAGCCGAATGTTCACTCCAGAGGTGCCGGGGCACAAAATTCAACGACAGATAAACACCCTGCCCAGAAAAGTTACCAAGAGGAACTAGGCAGCTCCCTAGTTCATGTCACAGCTTCCATCAACCGTCTACTAAGCCATAGGTCTTAGCGCTTTAGTGCTGCTGTCATGGAGACAGCACGAGTGGATGCCTTTAACAAACAGAAGTTTCTTCTCTTGGGATTTAGGAAGCAAGAGGTCCAAGGTCAGTAGGGGAAGACCCACTCTCTCTCCAACAGTTGGAGAGTTTTTATTTCCCCTTGGTCTCTGTTGGCTTTGTGTTCCCTGGACACTTCCAAGTGTCTTGGTCTTCCCAGGATTAAGGGGCTTTGCTCTGCAGGCACTGGGGTCCCAAAGGGCACATTTGATTCCTGATAGGAGATCTTGGGGGTAGAGTCTGCAGTGAGCTGTGCTGTTAACCCAAAGGTGGAGACTCTCTCGTGATTTAAATTGCCCAGCTGTTCCTTAAGAGAGACGAGCTGTGTCCTCCAGTAACCCTTACAGCCCTGGGGACCCAGCAGAGGGGCAGCGATGAGCCGGAATCCACAGCAGTGGGCGAGTGACGACTTCCAGTGATTGTTTCTTGGTGGTTCCTCCCTCTCATACCTTTCCTTCCCTTCCCTTCCCTTTCATCTCTAGTGAAAACTCCCCTTATCCAACCAGGACTGGGATGGGATTAAGGGGCACTATAATCCAACCTTAATCCTTTTACAGCTATCTGGCTAATCCTGCCCTGCTGGACCATTACAGTTTCTGAATTATATCATTATGCATGTTTTTTGGTGGAACACAGCTCAAACTGTAGCACCAGAGTGTTTTCACTTGCCTCCAGTGCCTGCAAAGTCTGGACAGTGAATAAGGACATCCCAAAGTAGAACTGATGCCTCTGAATTATAGTGTTTGTGAAGCATGCTGAATATACCATGGACTTCTAGAAGAACAATCAGATTTGCTTTAGAGGAAATGCAGCCAGAGTGCCCCAGGGATGTTGAAATTTTCTCTCACACACTTCAGACATGTCATCAGGAAGGGCCAGTCCTTGGAGAAGGACCTCATGCTGACAAAGTAAAATGTCAGTGGAAGAAAGGAAACCCCATTAGGAGATGGACTGACATGATGGTGCAACTGTGGACTTAAAGTAGAGATTGTGGGAGTGGCTCAGGACAAGGCAGCCTCTCAGCCTTCCCTCTAACCTGCATCAGCCTGGTTTAGGAGGAGCTGCCCCACTGATGCTGCCTCTGGGAGGACACCTGTGTGACCTGCTCTCACTCTCCAAACTTCCCTGGGGCCTTATTCTGTCCTTCTTCTGCCAGGCAGAGACCCAGCCACGCCTCCTGCTGACTTTAAGAATGGCATTGTTCACCATGCCAGGGAGCCAGGTGTGGGTCTTCAAGCAGTGTCTCCCAACTTGAGACTGTCTCCCCCAGAGAAAAGGAGTCTGCACTCATGGTGTGGTCAGTTTGCCTGCCCTGCGTCTGGGATGATTCCCTTCCCATGATGCTCTCAGGGCCTGAACGGCATCTGGTTGCCCTTCTGCCAATCCTTTTCCCCATATCTATTGTCCTGGAGTGACTTCCAGGGGTGGGTTCTACAGGTTCTGGGTTCCCTGGACCACAGACAGTATAACTGTGGTTGTAGGGGTCCTGTTGGCTTGTTGTGTTATTGTTCTCTTCATATGGTTTCTGGCTATGAACACACCAGCATCCTTCAATTTTCAGCTTTCCTGGGTTCACAAGTTTGGAAATTCTCTTGGCTCAGCTTAGTAAGTGCTTAGTCATTTTATAGCATCTTATTCCTTTATTCAACATTTCAATCCCTTCCTAATTTTTTAAGCATTTTAAGTACAGTTGTTGTTGTTAGGTGCTGTCAAGTTGAGTATGACTCATAATGACCCTCTGCACAAAAGATTCAACCCTATTCTATCCTGTGTGATCTTCACAATTCCTGACACACAAGCCCACTGTCACTGTGTCAATCCACCTGGTTGAGGGTCTTCCTCTCCTTTGCTAACACGTTACCCTTCCCAGCATCATGTCCTTCTCTAATGAATAGCTCCTAGCAACATGCCCAAAGTAGGTGAGGTGAAGCCTCATCATTCCTGCCTCCAAAGAGTGCTCGGCTGCACCCGATTCACAATATATCTGCTCATTCTCTTGGCCGTCCATGGGATGTTCAGTGCTCCTCTCCAACTCCACAGCTCAAAGGCATCAATCCTTTTTTTTTTGTCATCCATATTCACTGTCTAGCTCTAAGATAGATGCAGAGCATAGCAAGTAATGGCAAAGACCATGGCCTGAATCAGACCTTAATCCTCAAACTGACATCATTACTCCTCAATAATTTGGAGATGTTCCTAATTGCAGATTTTCCCGGTGCAATATGTCTCCTTATTTCCTGACTGCTGGTACCAATGATGTTAACTGTGGATCCCAGCAAGATGAAGCTGTAGACAGTTTCAGTCTCCTCTCTATCCATCATGATGTTGCCTATTGATCCACTGATAAGAATCTTTGTTTTCTTGACATTGAGATGCAATCTATATTGAAAGCTGCATTCATTGATCTTCTGCAACTAGTTATTCAAGTCTTCACTTTTAGCAAGCAAGATTGTATAATCAACAATGAAGGTTCTTGATGAGTCTCCCTCTGATCCTAATGTCACACTCTTCTTTAACAGAGTCCAGCTTCTTGGATAATTTGCTCAGCATACAGAATGGAGAGAGAATATAATACTGACGCACTCCCTTCTCAATTTTAAACCAAGTAGCACTTCCCTGCTCTGTTCACACAACAGCCTGTTGGTCTAGGTATAGGTTCTGCATGAGCACAATTAAGTACTCTGGGATTCCTATTCTTCTCAATGTCAGCCACAACTTGTTATGATCCACACAGCCAAATGCCTTTCCATAAGTCAATAAAGCACAAATAGACATTCGTCTGGTATTCCTTGCTTTTAGCCAGGATCCATCCGACATCAGCAATGATATCTCTGGTGCCATGACCTCTTCTAAATCCTGCTTGAAGGTCTAGCTGTTCCCTATCTATGTTTTGTTCTAGTGGTTTTTGAATGATCTTCAACAGTATTTTGCTTGCATATGATATTAATGCTATTGTTCAATAGTTTCCACACTCAGCTGGATCACCTTTCTTGGGAATGGTGACAAATAAGGACCTCTTATAATCTGTTGGCCAGAAAATTGTCCTCCAAATTCCCTGGCATAAATGGATGAGTGCATCCAAGGCTGCATCTGTTAATAGAAATAAGTCAACTGGTATCTCAACAATTCCTGGGGCCTTATTTTTTGCCAATGCCTTTAATGCATCTTCTACTTCCTCTTTTAATACCATTGGCTCCTGTTCGTATGATACTTCCTGAAATTTTTCAGTGCCAATCAATTCTTTCTGGTACAGTAATTCTGTGTATCCTACCTTTTTTTTTTATACTTTCTGGGTCATTCAGTGTATTGCCCGTAGCATCTTTCAATATTGTAACACAAGCCTTAAATTTATATTTCAGTTCTTTCTGCTTGAGAAATGCAGAGCAATTTCTCTAATTCCAGCTCTCTGTACATTCCATTATAATACTTTGCTTTGTCTTCTCAAGCTGCCCTTTGAAATTTTCTATTCAGCTCTTTTACTTCAACATGTTTTC
The DNA here is from genome assembly GCF_000299155.1 of Elephantulus edwardii. Classification (NCBI taxonomy): domain Eukaryota; kingdom Metazoa; phylum Chordata; class Mammalia; order Macroscelidea; family Macroscelididae; genus Elephantulus; species Elephantulus edwardii. Next base: position 262,682 of record NW_006400265.1, read on the forward strand.
CTTTTGTTTTGGCTTCTCAATGCCTCTTCTGACATCCATTTCAACTTTTATTCATTCTCCTCTGCTTTTGTCATGATCAATGCCCTCTTCATGAATGATATCCTAATATCCCCCAACTCATCTGGTTTTTGATAATTGGTGTTCAATGCCTCAAACCTATTCTTAAGATGATCTTGAAATTCAGATGGAATTGATTCAAGATGATATCTTGGTTTCTGTGGACTTAATTTCATTTTCTTCTGCCTCAATTTGAACTTGCATCTGAGTATTTGATGATCTGACCCACAAGCTACCCCTGGCCTAGTCTGACTGCTGATATTGAACTTCTCTAATGATTTCTTCCACAAATGTATTCAGTCTAATTCCTATACAGCCCAACAGGTGATATCCATGTGTAAGGTCAACGTTTGTATCTTATTTTAAAAAGTATTTGTAATAAATCAATCATTGAAAATGCAAAATTCAATCATTCTATTTCCAGCCTCATTATCACACCCATATTTTCCAAATACTATTCGATGACACTCTTCCTGGATGATACCCTTGATATCCTCCCACAACTCATCTGGTCTTCGTTCATTAGTGTTCAAGGCCTCAAACCTGTTCCTGAGATGGTTCTGAAATTCAGGTGTGATAGACTCAAAGTCACATTTTGGTTGCCTTGGATTTGGTTTAATTTTCCTCAACTTCAGCTTGAACTTGCATATGAGTAGTAGGTGGTCTGCTCCACAATCAGCTCCTGGCCTAGTCTTCACAGCTGATATTGAGCTTCTCCAGTGGTTTTTTCCACAAAAGAAATCAATCTGGTTCCTATGCATACCATCAGGTGAAATCCATGTGTTTATGTCTCTTAAAAACATATTTGCTATAAATAAGTCATTGATTGTGCAAAATTCAATCATTCTCTCTCCAGCTCCACTTCTGTCCCTGAGTTCATGTTTTCCAACTACTGAATCTTCTTCTCTGTTCCCAACTTTTGCATTCCAGTCACCCATTATTATCAATGCATTTTGATTGCATGTTCGATCGAGCTCTGATTGTAAAAGTTGATAAAAATCTTCTGTATCCTCTTCCTTGGCTCTGGTTGTTGGGGTATATATCTGAATGACAGTGGTATTCACGGGACTTCCTTGTATGTATATGGATATTATCCTGTCACTGACAATATTGTACTTCAAGATGGATCTAGCAATGACTTTTTTTAACTATGAAAGCAACTCCATTTTTCCTCACCTTTTCATCTCCAGAGTAATATGTCATATATCATCCGACTCAAAATGCCCCATGCCAGTACATCTCATTTCACCAATGCCTAATATGTCAATATTTATGCGTTCCATTTCTTCCTTAACAATATCTAATTTTCCTACATTCATGGTTCTCACATTCCATGTCCCAATCACTAGTGTCTGCTTACAACTGTTCCTCTTCTTTGTATTTCCATACTTGAATGCTCCACCTCAGTTGCCCTGTTATTCTACATGTATATGAATAATTGTATAAAATTTAATGATTATATACTATGCAGCACACAGGAGCAATGATTTTGTAAATTATTACTTACTTGGTTCCACAGTCAACACTCTTGGTAACAGCAGCCAGAAAATCAGGAGATGAATTGCATTGGGAAAGTCAGCTGTGAGGGACCTCTCAAGAGTACTGAAGAGCAACGACATCAAGCTGGAGACTAAGGTGTGCCTGATCCAGGCTATAGTCTGCGCAATTGTGTGCTATGCATGGGGAAGCTGGACAGTGAATAGGGGTGATAGAAAGAGAAGTGATGCCTTTGAGCTGTGGTGCTGGAGAAGAGTGTTGAATAGACCATGGACTGCTAAGAGAACAAACAGGTTTGTCCTGGAGAAGGTGAAGCTGGAATGCTCCTTGGAGTCAAGGATTCCGAAGCTTCATCTGACATACTTTGGGAATGTTGCAAGGAGGGACTGGTATTTGGAGAGGGACATCATGTTTAGCAGAGTGGAGAGGCAGCACAGGAGAGGAAGACCTTTGATGAGACAGATCGATTCTGTGACTGGAGTGGTGGGGATGAGTGTGTTTGAGATGGTGAGGTTGGCACAGGATAGAACGGTGTTTAGGGCTCTTGTACATAGGGTCGCTATGAGTCACAAGCAACTCGATGGCACATAACAACAATTGCTAAACAGCGTGCCTCTAGAAACTGTATTAACTTTGAAAAATGATGATAGTTATAGAAAGTCTTGGGTCACTATGAGTCAATCACAAACAACAGCATTCTTTTTTCATTGTTTCTTACTTGTGCAGTCTAGTCACCAATTATCATTAATACATCTTGATTGCATGTTTGGTAAATTTTGGACTGCAAGATTTGCTAAAAATTCTCAACTTGTTGCTTTTTGGCTCTAGATGTAAAGGCACATATTTGAATAATAGATGTTAACGGGTCTTCCTTGTATGTGTATGGAAATTATTCTATCACGTACAACACTGTTTTTCAGGATAGAACTTGAAATCAACTTTTATTACTATGAATGCAACACCATTATTCTTCTGTTTTTCACTTTAGCATAGTATACCATAGGATTATCTGATGGTCCAGCTCATCTCACTAATGCCTAGTATGTTGACATTCAAGAGTTCCATTTCATTTTTAACAACTTCTAGTCTTCCAACATTCAAGCTACATTCATTCCATGTTCCAATTATTAAATGATGTTTGTTATTATTTTTCCCCATTTCAACTGACTTCCAATCTGGGCTCTACCACTACACTACTATAACTATCCTCTTCCTTTAGTGTTCATAAGGTTTTCAAAGGCCTGTTATTTGGCAAGCAGATGGTCCATCCTGCTTCAGAAACATTGCGAATTCAGTTCTAGACCACTGCACTCAGGTAACTATTGCAATACAAGGAGTCAGGTGAGTTCTATGGTGTCCCAAAGCATATAAAAGTTATGTTGACACTGTATTGTAGTCTATTCAGTGTGCAATAGCAGTGTGGCAAAGTTTGGAATCCTGCAAGAATGACCAAAACAGGATACAGAAGGCATAACAACTGCTGTTGGGAAAATGGCGAGAATAGGTTTGCTCAACACTGTTGCCACAGACCTTCGATCTGTAAAAAGACATAATGACCATGAAGGATAATAAAGTGAAGGGCAATCAAACAAGGTAAGCCTGCCTTCCTTTTATACTCTGTGTCTGTTGACTCTGGCATCTAGAAGCTTTAGAGTTTCAGCATGCTCTGATTTATGAAGTTGTACTTCCTTGTGAGTCCTAGAGGCTTCTTGTTTCATGGATTTGAACTGTTGGGATTCTCCGAGGCTTTAGATGAAGGCAGGTTCTTCTAGGGAAACTGGGCTTTCTTAGTCGAGGTATCCACGCACTTGTCACCCTAGGGACACGAGGAATCTAGTTTACAACTTGCGCTTTTTCATGCCATCCATGGGTTTGAATTTAGACTAAAAAGAGCCATGTTGTTGTTGTTGTTGTATACTACTGAAATGGAACCAACTCATAGATGACACTACAGCAAGTTTTCAGAGGCAGTAAATCGCTTGGGAGGAGATTGCTCATCTTTCTCCCACAGAGCGGCTGGTAGATTCAAAGCACATGCCTTTGGGTTGGCAGCACAGTTGCTTACCATTAATACAGCAACATGAGGGGTAACCAGTGGTAGTGGTGGTGGTTCCTGTTGTTATGTACCATCAACTCACCTGCAACTCATAACAACCCTGTGTACAACAGCCCTAAACCCTCACTATCCTACCAATTTTATTTTCTCTGACACACCTACCTCATTACCCTACTCACTGAATTAATCAATCCATTTCATTGAGGGTCTTCCTCTCTTGAGCTGTCCCTGCACCTTGCCAAGCATGACATCCCTCTTGCAGATTCTTAAAAGAAGCTCTCCAGCTAATAGAATGCACTTAGATTTTCCCTCTGATTGTCACTTCTCTTTTATTGAAAGCAAGAATTATAAAGATTAATTAAAGAGTATTTCATCCAGTATGTTATTTAGAAGAAGAATCAGTCAAGTTATCTATTCCTTGATAGTATTTTTATGCAAATAATATGTGCATTAAACTTTTGGCAACCATGCTATTTGCATTATAAACATGTACATTTTGTTTACACAGATGTGTTATTTGCAAAAAAAGTCACAGTATGTTGCTAGAAATACAGACATTGGCTAATCCTTGCAAACCCTAAATTCTTTCTCACATTCTCTTCTCAAAGAAACATATAACTGGAGCTTCCTGTCTCCCTAAGAACTATGGAATGGTCCAGAACTGATTCTTGTCTTATTTTAAAATAATAATAAAATAATATCAGCTGCTATGAATAATAAGGACTCTCACTAGAAATTGGCCACTTAGAAACCCTGTACTGTTACTTATTTGCTTGAGCAGCACTAAAAAGGCAAAGTATCATGCAATGCCTTTGGAAAATGAAGTCCAAGCTTTTATACGTACCCCTTGGTATTTTGTATCCAGTCTCCCCTGGTTTCCTGAGATTCCTTAGAATGTAATCCGAATGGATGTTCATCACCATGCCTGCTAACCACAAGACAAAGCCTGAAGGAGAAAACACAAGATGCTTCTGGTAAATAAATCACAGTATTCCACAACTAAGGTCTAACTGAGCAGTGTGATTGTAATCTTTCACATGATAAGAATTAAGATAACACTAAACCATCATTGGTGATAGAAATAATTCAGTAAGTATTTATTCTCTATTTGGAAAAAGAAAGAATTCTGGTAGTGTAGCCTGTAGATAGGCTGTCCACCCAAAGGCTACACCTCTGTAAGGTCTGAGTCCACCAGAGTCTCTGCATAAGAAAGTTGGGCAGTCTCCTGTGTGATTTACAGCTTTGGAAACCCAATGGAAGGCCAGCTATGAGTCAGTTCCAACTAAGTAACAAAGAGATTGAGTTCTGAGTTTATCTGGAAAAATAGATCATAGATACTGATGGCAGGTATGCTAAATAAGGTTTGGTTTTCCACTAAGATTTAATAAATTGTCTCATCCATTAAAAACACTTGACTTCATGACTAAAATAAATGTTTGTGAAATGACTGGTGAGACAGAAAACACTGTTTCCATGATTTGGTAAAAGACTTCTTTCTAATTATAAAGATAAGAGCTGAAATAAATGAGATAGAAAAGAGAAAAACAATTGAAATTATCAATAAGACCAGGAGCTGGTTTTCTGAAAGGGTCAATAAAATTGACAAACTATTGGCAACCTTAACAAAAGAAAAAAAAGGAGAAAAAAAACCAACTCAGTTAAGGAATGACAGAGGTAACATCACAACAGAACAAGAGGAAATGAAATAGATAATGTCAGACTATTTAGAAAAGCCATACACAGATAAATTTGAAAATGTAGAGGAAATGGACAAATTCCTTGAAACTCATGCCCTACCCAGATTGACATGGTCATATAGAGAACACTTAAACAGACTCATCACAAAATAAGAAATTAAGCAGGTTGCAAAAAGACTCCCCCTTAAAAAAAGTCCTGGGCCAGATGGCTTCACAGCTGAATTCTACCAAACATTTAGAGAAGATTTATCACCAAATCTACTTAAGTTATTTCAAAATACAGAAAAAGAAGGAATACTCCCAGAGACATTCTATGAAGCAAGCATAACCTTAATACCAAAACCAGGCAAAGATATTACCAAAAAAAGGAAACTACAGATCAATATCTTTCATGAACATAGATACAAAAATCCTTAACAAAATCCTAGCTAATAGAATCCAAAAGCACATTTAAAAAAAATAAATTCATCCTGACCAAGTGGGATTCATAAGAGATTTACAAGGATGGTTCAACATAAGAAAAACAATCAATGTAATTTACCACATTAACAAAACAAATAACAAGAACAATATGATCTTAGCATTTGATGCAGTAAAGGCATTGACAAAATTCAACACCCCTTCCTGATTAAGACACTCAGCGAAACTGGAATAGAAGGGAATTTCTTCAACATAGTAAAAAGGATTTATGCAAAACAAAGAGTCAATATCATCCTCAATGGACAAAGACTAAAAGCATTTTCTTTTTGAACAAGGACCAGATAAAGATGTGCACTGTTGCAATATTGTATTGGAAGTACTTGCTAGGACAATACAAAAAGAGAAAGAAATAAAAGGCATCCTGATCAGGAAAGATATGGTTAAACTGTCTCTCTATTCAGATGATATGATAATGTAGCAGAAAACCCCAAGGACTCAATCAAAAAACCAGTAGAGCTAGTAGATTAATTTTGTAGAGTGGCAGAATACAAGATAAACATCCAAAAATCAGCAAGATTCCTCTACAGTAACAAAGAGAATTCAGAGAAGGAAACCAAGAATGCAATACCATTTACAATGTTGTTGTTGTTTATAGCCTTTGCAACCCTATAAACAAAAGGTCTAAGCCTTTCTATAATTATCAGCATTTATCAAAGTTCATAGAGTTTCTGGAGGCATACTGTTTAGGAAGTGGACGCTACTTCTGCTTCCAAGTTTGACTTGAACTGGGAGTTCCACCATACACTGCCCACCATGAGTAGCTGTTATGGTGTCTGACTCCCCAGTGGCACAAGGTTCAGCATCACAGCAACCCCAGGTTACCTCAGAACAGCATATTAACAGAAGAATCAGAGAAAGATTTTTGCCTGAGGCAGTACTGAGGGAAGATCCTGATCACAGAGCTTCTGCTAAGTTTTATGACTCACCTTTGTTTATATTGCTGACACAATGTGATAATTCCAAGGTCATTTCTTCTAGATTTGATACTGTGGTGTTAGCCCAAGGACCCAAATGAAATTTGAGACTGAAGATATCCTTTCCTGAAAGATGAGATTAAGGTAGCCAATGTCCTTCTCAAGAAAGGTGTTACCTGATCAAGGAGATTAGAGAGAGCTCTCAGATCCCATCCTGTGTAGCCAACCACAAATTGAAATACTTGGAATGAATTTAACGAGAGACACCAAAGACCTGTACAAAGAAAACTACAGGACATTTTTGCATGACACAATAAAAGACCTAAATCAATGGAAAGATGTTCCCTTTTCATGAATAGGTCGATTCAATACTATGAAAATGACAATCCTCCCAAAAGTAATCTACAAATCAAATGCAATTCCAATACAGATAGCAAATTCATTTTGCAAGGAGATTGAAAGGGAAATTGTGACATTTATTTGGAAGGGAAAGAGACTGAATAAGCAAAGTACTTCTTAAAAAAAATGAAGTGGAAGACAGCACCTCCTGACCTCAAAACCTACTACACAGCAGTAGTAACCAAAACAGCATGGTACTGGTACAATGATAGGCACATAGACTGATGGAACAGAATTAGAACCCAGAAATGGACCCATCTATCTACAGTCAACTTATATTCTATAAGAAAATAAAACTTATCAAGTGGGGAAATGACAACCTCTTCAACAAATGGTGCTCAAAAAAACTGGACTGCTACTTGCAGAAAGCTGAAACAGGATCCCCATCTCACACCATACACAAAAATCAGGTCAAGGTGGATCATGTTAGGCCCAGACCAAGGCCAAGGGGAAGAATAAAGAATTCAGAGAGTATAACACATTAACAAAAGGAATAAATTACTCGTCCACATGGCTGAACTATAAACCACAATAGAAAGTCTTTCCCTTCCCTCCCTGAAGACCCTGCTATAAAAACCTGCTCTAATCCACCTTGGGTGCAGCTTCCCTGATCTATCTCTCTCTCCAGACCAAGGAACCTCAGACAGGAGTTCCCTTAATAAAGCTGCCTTTAAGCTTGCTTTCTTTCTCTCTGGTTTCTTTCTCTTGAGTCTATGACCTAAAATCTGATGTACAAAACCCAGGAGATGAGTTAAGGTGTGCTGCTCCCCCATCCTTCTTCAGGGCGAGTACTTTCTCTTGAACCTATGAGCCTGTGCAGTGTCAAGACCTCAAACGGTAACATAACACCCCTTTCCTTCCTCTCCTGTTCTGTATGTCTGCTGACTGAATCCTTTAAGTGTTTGTGAAGAGGTTCCACAGATGACGCTACTCTGAAGCCAAGGAGTTTAATTGGGTACCCACCTGCGGTTCTGTGGTGTTGTCATATGTCTTAGTGGCAATTTTGGGCATCTTCTGGGGACCCTAACTGGTCTTGGGCTTGATATAGGCACACTTTTTTGCTAAGACACACTTTTACCCTGCATGGAGCATGGTTGGAGTGATGCCTGCATGGACTAAGGGGATAGATCCTCTGTTGTCTATTTCTTTCCATTTTGTGTTTATCTCTGGTGGTCAGTAGTGTCCATTTCCCCTAATCTCCTCATTCTTCCTATCCACTTCTACCTCTATTCTGGAAGAGTCCTTGCTGGAAGTTATCTGGCACCTCCTCCCATAAAAAACTCTCTGCCTTTATTTTTCTTCTAACATCTGCCTTTTCCCCTTCCTCTTTCTCTTCACTCTCAGACTCCTTTCCTGACTTCTCTCTCTCCCTCAGAAAGGCCCATTTGCTCATACAATTTCCCAGGCACTGTTCAGAAAAGTCCCCAGGCATTTTGCCTCCAGGCATTTTTAACTCCCTTTGGATTCATGTCTGTTACTGGACTCCTGTCTACACATACACTGAAAATTGCAGATCTGTGTCACGAGCCCACCCAAGTGCCAGATGCGTCTTCTGGGCTATTTATTGATCACAATAGGGAATGTACCATGCCATATTTTTATCTTTCACAGAATCTAAGGTGTCTGGCTTTCAGAGGATGTTCTGAATCTTGGCTGCCCTCACCCACGGACCTGGACACCATGGGTAGCCAGATGTCTAAGCCCCCAAGGGACAGTCCCTTGGGCTGCCTCATTTTGAATCTTTCAAACTTGGGCCTGGCTGAGGACCTCTGCTCCAAGAGACTGATCTTTTACTGTAACCGAGCATGGCCACATTACCAGCTAAATAATGACACTCCATGGCCTGAGAATAGAACCTTTGATTTCAATACCCTTTGAGATCTTGACAATTTCTGCCAACTGATTCAGGGATGGCCAAAAACCACGTATGTCCAAGCTTTCTTTTACTTTCACTTTCATCCCTCTCTCTGTTTACAGCCTTTAGGCTGGCAACCTGTGCAGGTTCTCTTAGCCCAAACCCCTTCACTGATTACAGCCCTCTTCGAACTGTCAAGAAAATACCCTTCTAAGGAGTTCTTTGCCTCTCACCATTTCTGACCTTCCAAACAACCCCAGAGCAATTTAAATAGGTAGTAGTGGTTCTCCTCTCTCAAATATCCTGCTCATGTTGTGAGCAGACCTTCTCATAAAGACCAAAGGCAAATTAAGGAATGCTTTATTCCCTTGATTCTCTCTATCTCTCTGGGAACCCCTACTACTTACCCCTCCCCAATCATGGGAGCTTACCAATCCTGCCCTTCTCAGTACACTCCACAGGGGTGTCTCCTCTGCTCCCTTGATAATATCTTATTGCATGAACATGGCATAGCTGAAATATCACTTGAGTTGAACACTCTCAGAGACTTTGACAATTTCTACTAATGCAATAGCAAATAGTAAAAAATCCCCTCCTTTGCTCTTTGCTCTATGTCCTTATCTGTGTCAAAACCGCCATACTTAGCAAGATCTTCTAAGTATTTCTAAGTCATTTCCCTTTCCAGATCAAAAACGTCCTCACCTTTGATCTATCTGCTCTCTTAAGTACCTCCTACCCTTCTTCCTGATCTTCATTACTGCCATATGCAAAAGCCCCCTCTCTTTTCTTCCTCTGGCCTCTCCCAGACAGAGCCTGAAACTGCAGCCAAAATGTTTAACTAACCTCCCAGCTAAAACCAAAATCTTAAACAAATATTCTGAAACTAAAACGTCACCTTTCTTTCCCAACACTATCCCACAGATAAAACATCATCTTTCTCCTTTTTCTGACCCCACCCAGTAAATAATTCCATATTACCATCGTCTCCTAGCCTCCAGACCAAACATCACAGATAATGGGGTCAAACTCCTCTGCCCCCACCCTCCCTCCTCCCAATCCACCCCTATCCCATTCCAGCACATTACCCACTATCAAAACTCAGGCAACCAATTCCTATAAAATAGAAAATCTATCCAACAATACCCTTCTTTCTCTTTCTTGCCAAACCTATTTTTTTTTCTCTTTTCAAGATAAATTCTAAAACACAGATTAATATTTTAAGTTGTTCTGTTTTTCTAACACACTCTCTGTACTGATAAAAAAATTAAAATAGTGGGTTTTTTTTACTTTTATTAAAGCAAGTTTAATAATTTTATTTTCTTTACTTTTTTCCTTAAAGTATTTTCTACACACTTTACATTTTTCAGTCAGAGTTCAGAACTGAAATTTTTTTCAAATTTCTCTCTTACTTTTTGTTTTAAGTTTAATATAGCACTAGTTTAAAGCTCATACATTCTGTATATTTTAAAATTATCAATTGAAAAACAGAACTTAAAAAATAGCTGCTAGAATTTATATACAAACTTGTATTATTAAAATAGACATTGCAGGAAGAAAGTATTTACTTTTTATGGACACTAGTACAAGTCATTCTTTCTTTAGATTTTTAGCAATCTTCTTTCATTTTGCCACCTTACTACTGCAGACATTAAAAACAAATTCTGTACAATTACCTACCTCCCCAGCAAGGGCCACTGTCCTAGCTACTCATTTTATCACTCAGTCAGCTCCTGATATAAAAAAGAAACTAAAAAAGGATGAAGATGGCTCCCAAACACCAATTTGAGACCTGGGAAACATGGCCTTTAAAGATTTTAATGCCTGAGAAGAACAGGCAGAGGCTGATAAGACTAGCACCCATCAGAAAACATATCTGCAAGCCCAAGCTACCTTGTGGCCGGCACCTCCTCATTCAATGAGCCAGTTACCTCCTGGTACATACTTCAAGTGTGGCAGAGGGTCACTAGGCTAATTGCTGCCCTAACCCTTGCCCTCCAACACAGCCTTGACCTATCTGTGGGACACTGGGCCATTGGAAGTCTGATGCCTTTCAGCATCTAGCTGCGGTAGGGCAGCCCCACCACTAGACCCAGTCGCTATCCTGTCTAGCCAAGTTGCTGAAGATTGAAGATGCTTGGGCTCGACAACCCCCATAACTCTTGCCGAGCCCAGGGTAACTGTTGAGGTAGCGGGTAAGCCAGTTTCCTTTATGGTTGGCATGAGGGCTACCTTCTCAGAGCTCGACTCCTTCTCGGGTCCTGTTTTTGCATCCTAGGTCTCAGTAATGGAGATTAATTCCCTCCCTTCCAAGCCTCTTACCATTCAACCCCTTCTCATTACTCTCAACAAACAAGTACTCACCCATTCCTTTCTAATTATCCCTACATGCCCTTTCTAGGAAGGGACTTCCTGCCTAAACTTGGAGCTGTGTTTCACTGGGAGTCAAGTGAACCTAGTTCACCTTACCAGCCTTTAGTTCTATCTCTCTTACTGCTCCTTCCCTCTGAGCCCCTTTCTACACTACCTCCATCACCAGACATTGCCAACCTGGTTGTATGGGATCTTTCCACTCCATCTGTAGCCTCTCACCACCAACATGTTCATGTTACATGGAAAGAATCCTCCTCTTCCTGCTAGATCCCAATTCCCTATCTCCACACAACACTGAAGAAGTCTAAAACCCATTATTTCTGACCTACTTCCAATAAACTTCTTATCCCCACAAACTGTCCATGTAATGCCCAAATCCTACCAGTTAAAAATGCTGAACTCCAATCGGGACACACCCCTGCA
>NW_006400265.1:279528-285920 GCF_000299155.1 Elephantulus edwardii
AAGGAGAGGAGCAAATGGGGGGAGGGGGGAGGGGTTTGTGCAGGGAGAAGGGTGCAACAATGAATGAATGGAATCCCAAAATCTCTGTAGATGTTCACTGAAATGAAAAATAAACAACCTAAATTAAAAAAAAAAAGCTGAACTCCATCTACTCTTCTTCAAAAATATTTCTTTCTCTCAATCACCATCTTTTAATCCAGTCACTCTACAGGCTCTTTACTTCCCTCCCTATGTGATCAACCCATCCCTAATCCAGACCATACTCTGTTTCTTGACGACAGCTCTTATATACCTCTGAAAGTTACAGTCAGGTAGCCTATACTGAAGTTTCCATAAACAGAATGTGGAAAGCAGCAACTTACTTCCTATTTACTTAGCCCATATCCAAGCAAAACCTCATTCATCATCCATTCTAAGCACCTTCAAGCTTATGTACAGCCAACCGTTCCTGCTCAACCATAACCTACCCACTGAACCCCCTCTTTTAGCATCATTCCTTCCTTATCTCTCCCTCCTCAGACAACTACTCTGGGAACATGCAGACTGCTGCATACCCAGACCCTCACCTGAAAGTCTAGACCAGACAGGCAGAGTCACCTCAGGATACATTGTCCTCATCAAATGGCATGCACCCAAACCTCTTCAACCATGCTAAGACAGACCTTACACAATCATCCTGATTATTCCCACAGCGGTTAAGGTCATAGGTTACCCCCATTGGCACCACATTTCCCAGGTTAAACATACTCTTCTGTTTCAAAACAGATGCAGAAAGAAAGCAGAGGCATGGGAAAATGAATTCTGAAAAAGAGGGAAGGCTGAGGCAGAGGTCCTCTCACAGCTTAGCAACATGAAAAGGCCCCTTTCTTAGTCTCCCTATGGTTTTTATTTCATTTAAGCAAATCCTTCTAAAAAATTAAATCGTCAGAGACTATATTTTCCTTATACTTAAGTGCTGCCAACATAACAATGGGTAAGCTTAATCTTTAAACTAAGACCAAAGCTCAGACATGGCATCCCCTCGGGTGGGAGGATGAGTGGAAATCTCTGTTTGCAGAGGGCATCTAGTATCTCCTCCAGGGCACTAGGCAGAATTCTCTGTTTGCAGAGGGTGCTCAGTCCTGTCTGGACTCTGATCTCAGCAGTGGCCTGGCTAACAGTATGCCAGGGAATCCACATTTCCCCCTGTCAGTTGATTAGGCATCACTTAGTCATCAAGGTTAAGATAGCTTCTCTTCCTTTATCCACTTTTTTTTTGCATTCCTCATCCTTGACATAAAAAACACAAAAATAAAATTATAAGACAAAACATGATTCTAGAACTTCCAAATATTTTAACATGATCAAAAGGATTAAGATTAACAATTCCTTCACTTATTTCTTCCAGAAAATCCGTATTACTAAATTTTCTCAATCGCTCATTAAAACTATCTTGAATTTGGGCTTGCAATTTTTTTTTTATTATTTTTGTGGGTGTGTACCATCAAATCAGATCTGACTAGTACAGGAGGAGATTTATCCTCCTCCAGCAGAGCATCTGGTGGATTCGAACCGCGTGCTTCTAGGATTGCAGTGCAGCTTCTTGCCACTAGGCCACCAGAGCTTGCTGAATTTGGGCTTGTAATTTTAATATCTCATTAGAGAGATTACCACAATTTATGACATATTTGCAAAGTTTATCCCATTGCCATTCAGTATTATTCCATACAGAGGTCAAACAAAATGGAGTAGTATTCCAGTCACATTTTAGCTTCAATTGTCTCTGTAAGTTAGTGAGTGATATGATCACCTGTCATAACTATTGACTGTTCTAAATCTATTAATCAAGAATTGACTTCAGAATCTATTTGTCTTTGAGATGACTATAATTTTTCAGAATCACTATGCCATTTTTGGACATAATCTACAGTTTGAACACTGATGTAGAGCAACTTCAGCAGTAACTGCTATAGTTGTTATAGCTATGATCTCTAAAACAGCTGCAATTAATGCTTCAATTAACCTCTTGCTTCTTTTAATAAATGATTCAAAAGATGCTCTTAAAGTATAATCTCAGGAGATGACTGCCATTTATGACAAAAATTAACAGGAAGCTATAGCCCAATTTATGTATATGTACATGTATATGTATATGTATATGTATATGTATATGTATATGTATATGTATATGTATATGTATATGTATAGATGTATATATCTCCTCTTATTAAGTAGTAGAGAAACAAAAATTTAAACAAGTATACAGAGAACATTTGCTGTAAGTCAAATTTTCTGCCTCCTATTTAGTAACTCCTTTTAAGAAAACAGGACAATTGATGCCTTTGAGCTATGGTGCTGGAGAAGAGTATTGAGGGTACCATGGACTGCTATGAAAACAAACAGGTTTATCCTGTTTATCCTGTTTGTTTATCTTGCTTTTTGGAGGCAAGGATTCTGAGGCTCAGTCTAACATACTTTGGACATGTAAGGAGGGACTGGTCCTTGCTTGGAGAGGGACATCATGCTTGGTAGGGTGGAGAGACAGCACAGGAGGTGAAAGCCCTCTATGAGGTGTTGATTCAGTGACTGGGGTAATCGGGATGGAAGTGTCAGAGACAGTGTGATTGGCACAGGACAGAGCAGAGTTTAGGGCTGTTGTACATAGGGTCGCTATGAGTCGCAAGTGACTCAAAGGCACACAACAACAACATCTTACTACAGCAAGCGTAGCTAAATCAAATTCTTGGAGGACATTTCTTGCCCTGTATTCTTAATCACTTTCCCCCCCTCTACATCAGCTTCTTTATCTGGCCCCAAGTCAGAGTCTCTGCTTTCCTGGTCTCTGGTAGTAGTTATTTCTTTTGTCATTTCTCTAAGGTTATCAGACTCATCCATTCCACAATTTTATCATCATTGAAGTATGGCTTCTTTCGACTTATCTCGGGATTTCATGTTTCTGGATGGTACCCACAGCGTTTCTGTGCCTGTAGAAATATAAGCAAATCCTCGACCCTAATGAATGACAAATCCCTTATTCTATTCATTAGTTAGAGGTTCTCTAAAATACACATGTACTGATTCAGCTCTTTGATTGATTTTAATAATGTCTTTCAGCTGGAGTTTCTCTTTTTTAATTAGAATTTATAAAATTTTAAAGTAAATAATGGTTTTTGTAAAATAGTTCAAGGATATGTTGATCCTAGTCCCATCCTCGCCTGCTTTTTGTTTGGTTTTTTTTGTTGTTGTTCAACATAGTTTGTAAGATCCAATTAGCCCTTTGTATTATAGCTTGCCTTTGAGTATTATAAGGAATACCTGTAGTATATTTAATGTTTCCTGTTTAAAAAAATTGTGTTTATCTTTCAATAACATAATAATAACATATAATTCAGCCTGTTGAACAGAAATCAAATTTGTTTAACTACTTTATTATCTTACCATTAGTATAACCTGTATATCTCATCTTGTTAGCATCTGTATAATAAGTATTAGCTGTAAGGGGATAAGTTTTCACCTTTCTGATAGAATACAGTTAATTCTTTTAATAAATTGTAATTATTTATTTTGCCAATATGAATTAGAAATTTTACCTAGGTAATTAGAAAAAGCAGTTTGTCAATTTTCAGATATTTTCCATAAGTTATTAATTTGGGAAGTAGAAATAGGACTATAATTTCAAGTGGATCAGATGTCAACAATTGCCTTAGCTGTAGTCATCCTTTAATAATTAAATCACAAATTTTTTTCCATGTAAGTATTTATTTTTTATTATACTTATTTCCCCCAAAATAACCAATCTAATATTTTTTCTTTTGGATATAAAATACCAGTCAGAGAATGTAGAGAATGAATAATTATTAATGTAACACGTTTTTCCATGTCTGTACAACTTAATTGGGCATCATTAATTCTTTGTTTTATAATTTGTAGTTCTTTTTTTCTTTGTTAAGGGCCACTATTAAACCCATATTGACTTATCAGTTAACCAAGTTAATGGAAGGGCAAAGTATAGAACATAAATTTGGATAGCCAAACTCTTCTAATCCTCTTCTACTATGATTAACTTTTGATTTTTTTGAAGCTGATAATCCGTGGTTATTTCTTTCCTAATCTGTGCGTTGCTGTACAGAGGTAACTCGTGGTTGCCGTGATGCTGAAGCCTGTGACAGTGATGTGCCAATCGTGGTAATGGGCACCCATGGTGCCCATTTTGGTAAAATAAGAAAAGTTAAAAATATAAGAATGAAGCTTACATAAAAGGAAACCCTTAATTTAGAAGATTAAAAAAGGCCACAATAGTGTTGGCTGGAGCTTCCTGACTAAATCAAGCCTGGAAGCAGGAGCGGCATCCACTTCCAAAATGGCTTGCCTCTGGAAACTCTATGTACGAACAGTGTTCAGGCTGTTTGTTCATAGGGTCGCTATGAGTCGTCTACGACTCGACGGCATTAAACAACAACAACAATCCCTTACCACAGAGATAGTTCATGTTTAACATCATATTTGTAGCCTGCTCTGATATTGAAGGAATTTGGAACGTGGCTCCCCATTGAGCTAGCAAATCTCTTCCCCAGAACGTAACTATAATACCTGCAATGAAAGATTGTAATTTTGCTATCTGTCCTTTGGGTCCTTTACAGTCTAACTTATATTCATTTTGTTTTACTCCTGTCATAGCTCCTAGTCCTGTAAAAGTAACAGAGACATTTATATTTTAATGGCAACTCACCAGGCCAATGATGAGTAGCAATAATAGATACATCAGTGCCAGTATCAACTAATCCTTGAATTTCATATTCTTCTAATTTTACAGTCATTTTTGAGGACAGGTATAATTAATGATAGTTTTCCAACAGATATTTGTCCCAGTACTGCCAAACCTTCTTTGTCTTTTTATTGGAACTGCCCTTTGTTTTATACAGGCAGGAGTAATAATTGAGCTACCTTTTAGCCTTTTAACAAGATCTGATGTTATTGAGATGATATTATTATAATTATCTCCCCATTATAATCAGGATCTACTACTCCAATATGTATAAATATTCCTTTACCTATTAAACTAGTTCTTACTATAGTTAACCTTACAGCATCTTTAGGGACCTTATTTCCATGGCACAGCCTCTGCTCACTGGATATTGAAGACAACGCTCTTTGTTTTAAAGCCTCTAGTTTCTTTCTTGTTAGAGGCCACTGCTCTGCCCTGCACCTGTTCTTGGAGGCATCTCTCTGTTATAATGAACATGCCACTTAAGCTTGGAAAAAAGTGCTTTGTTTCTAATCATTTTAGAAAGACTAAATTTTTCGATTTTATAAGTGGTCAGTTGAGAGTATTTTATTCTTATGACACTTTTAAAATAACTTTTGTTCTTTTCATTTACCTTGGGAACTAAATTACATTTTCTTTCATACCCATTTCTAAACTTTTAGGTCATGTTATCTATGCAGCTTCTAATTTATTTATCTTCACTTGTTACTTACTTTGTGGCCTTTTTTAATCTTCTAAATTAAGGGTTTCCTTTTATGTAAGCTTCATTCTTATATTTTTTACTTTTCTTATTTTACCAAAATCATCAGATTACATCAGCTCAAAACTATTATGAAATTAAACTTAAGACAAAAAACAAAGAAACAATAACAAACTTAAAAAAAATCAACAAAAACAGTTATAGGCTTCTGTTAGATACCTAGAACTTTTTTTCTTTCTTTTTATGAATCATATTTTAAATTGTAAATAATTTCCCAGGAAGAGCACTATTTGGTCAATGCATGCCAATTAAGAGAAAATAATAATTCAGGATTGCGTCTTCCTAAGGCTCTTTCTAAAGGTGACAAAGGCTGTTTCTTGCCTTCAGCTTTACCTTTCTCTAATGTAATATCACTTAATTCATATTCATGCATTATTATGTGTACCATCCTGCACGGACATCATTACTATTCTTATCAAAGCCCATACTGGTAAAAAAGCAATAGGAATTTGTTCTTTTTTATGTGCTCTTCATAAATCTCTCATAACATTATGCCAAGTTTTAAAATCCACTTGAGATCTACCATCTGGCTGAAACCAGCAACAATGTTTTTTAATACATACAAGCAACTTCATAAAAGATTTTTCTTTCACTTTTACCCCAGAGCTCATAAGCAGCTCCTTTAAGAGGTAAATATATTGAGCTTCAGAGGATGGTACGTTCCCTGTGACTCTTTTTTCACTTCTTCCTCGGACTTTTTTAAAAGCAACTTACTTCAGAGACTTCCATGAAATTTTTTTCCTAATTCTCAAGGGGTGAAGGAATCCTCATGAAACTTTTTCTACTTCTACCCTTGACTTACAAGGGGTGAAGTAATCCTCACGAGACTTTGTCTACTTCTACCCTTGACTTCTAAGGGGTAAGGATTTCCTCATGACTCTGCCTGAA
>NW_006400265.1:286055-287520 GCF_000299155.1 Elephantulus edwardii
GGGGAGGGGAGGGGAGGGGAGAGGAGAGAAGAGAAGAGAAGAGAAGAGAAGAGAAGAGAAGAGAAGAGAAGAGAAGAGAGGAGAGAGAGAGACTGAGACTGCCACTTTTTTCAAGTTCCTAGTTCAGGCACCAGAGGTTGCAAACCAGATGCAGAAAGAAAGCAGGGACATGGGAAAATGAATTCTGAAGAAGAGGGAAGGCTGAGGCAGAGGTATTCCCACAGCTTAGCACTGTGAAAAGGCCCCTTTCTTAGTCTCCCTATGGTTTTTATTTTGTTTAAGCTAATCCTCCTAAAAAATTCAATCTCCAGAGACTATATTTTCTTTATACTTAAGTGTTGCCAACATAACAATGGGTAAGCTTAATCTTTAAACTAAGACCAAAGTTCAGACATGGCATCCCCTTGGGTGGGAGGCTGGGTGGAATTCTCTGTCTGCAGGGGGTGCTCAGTCCTGTCTGGACTCTGATCTCAGCTGTGGCCCAGTTAACACTATGCCGGGGAATCCACACTCCTCTCACTGAGCAGACCTCCTACACCTCTCAAATGGTGGGCCCCACTACTCTCTCCCTCACTCAGATCCCAAGCCTTAAGTAGCTTTTCATATTGTTACAAATTGCTCCCTGCCTTTTAAAATACTTACTTTACAGCATAAAAGAAATGGCTAACTTAACAGGTGAACCTGCTGCTATTACATCCATATTCTTCCCCTGGTTACTGATCCCAAGTCAACCCAATCCAGCCTCTGAGCCCCAGATCTTTTCAGCAGGAAGTAGCTAGAATAACGATAGGTTGCCCTTTTATTTTTTTTTTATGCTAAAGAGGCGGGTTACCAAACTGCGTGACATTCTTTCTGCAGTCCGTGCAGACATGGTGTAAGGAGCCTCACTGGCAGAAAGCTGGGCATCTAAAGGGTCCATCACACTCCCCGCCCATCTTCCCAGGTAACACAAAAGACGCCAAACCACGTGGCATTCGTTCTGGCCCTTGGGCCTGCGGCCCTCGGGCCAAGAAAAACCTATCTACACACCAGTTCTACAGGATGCATCACCTTTGCTTGGGAAACATTACAACTAAACTTCTGAGACATTGGTCCCAACATAACGAACAATGAGAAGCTGATGTGTTTGGAATCACAGAACCCAAGGAAGCTTCATATATAAGCTATTAGATCAAGGGCTGGTCAGTGGGAGATAGATGTGTGGGAGTGGGTAGAAGTGGATGGATATACTGGTGGATGGTGGAGCACGGAAATAAGTGGGTAAAGACAAGTGTGCCAAAGGCAGGGACAACACTGACATTAATGGTTAGCTCCACAATAAGGAATATACCTTTAACTTGTTGGTTTGTCTGATACTTCTCTAAATCTAATCCATCTAATATACTTTGGACATGTTGTGAGGAGAGACCAGTCCTTGGAGAGGGACATCATGCTTGGGAGGGTGGAGGGACAGCACAGGAGAGGA
>NW_006400265.1:291570-317615 GCF_000299155.1 Elephantulus edwardii
AAGGAGGGACTGGTCCTTGGAGAGGGACATCATGTTTGGCAGAGTGGAGGGGCGGCGAAGGAGAGGAAGACCTTTGGTGAGATGGATCGATTCTGTGACTAGAGAGGTGGGAATAAGTGCGTTTGAGATGGCTAGGTTGGCACAGGATAGAAGAGCGTATTGAGTTCTTGTACATAGTGTCCCTATGAGTCGCAAGCGACTCGATGGCATGTAACAACAACAGTCTGTTTCAATCAAGATTAATTCCTGGAAACACTATGCAGAAGTTCTACTTTTTCCTATGTAAGTCAGAACAGACAACGGGTTTCCTCTGGGTTTGAATTCACTTAATCTTCACTTGGAGTGGGATCTCCTGCTTGGAAACATGGAAGGAAGGCAAAAGAGGGGGAAACCCTTGATGATGTGGATTGACACAGTGACTACATCAATGGGCTCGAGTGTGTCAGAGATTGAGAGGATGACACAGGATATGACAGGTTTTGGATCTGTTGCTCATTGGGTCGTTGTGATTTGTACTGGACTTGGTGGCATCTAACAACAACAACAACAACTATTCAAGAACCCTGGTGGTAGTATTTAAATGTTTGATAGATAACTGAGAGTTAGTGGTTCAAATCCAACACTCTATGGTAGAAAGTAGTGAGAGTTGTTTCCCTAATGAGTTACATTTTTGCCCATTCTCTTCCAAACCCCCTCATGCCTGTCCTATTTATATCAGCAGTGTTATGAAGTATTTTCCCTTTGTGACTGAGATATTTCACTTAGCATAAGAATGGATAGATAATTAACACTGCATTAGACCAGATGAGGGGAAGAACTGTCCAAAAGGAATATATGATTAGGCATTATATGTAAGACAAGAATTTGGAACAAGTGGTGCATTGCAGGAAGGCGGCGGTGGGGTAAGGAGGAGGGAAGAAAATGTGCAATAATGAAAAATAAATGAAAATAAAAGATTTTCTATTTTTTTAAAAAAACAGTTACACTTTTGGAAATCCTCTGGTGACAGTTTCATGCTGTCCTGCTGGGCTGCTGTGAGTCAACTTCAATGACAGTGGATTTGATTTGGGGTTTTGTGCCACCACCACTCACAGAGGAGAGGAGAAAATCAGCAATTACTCTCTCAAAAGAGCTGTATCTAGATTAACGAGTCAATCTCAGCAAGTATCCAAAATGTTCTTTAGAAGCAAGGATGACAAGCCATCAGCTTATTTCCTTTGGATGTGTCATCAGAAAAGACCATTTGCTAGACAAAGACATCAAAGTTTGGTAACATAGTTATTATTGTTGTTAAGTAATATCAAGTTGACTACAACTCACAGTGACTCTAGATCAGTAGATCTCAATCTTGTCTTAACCAGCACTGTCACCATGGTCTGACTTGCTCAAAACAAATTGTTGCAGTCAAGGCAGTTTCCCCCTGAAGTAGGTCTGAAGCAACAGCTACAGCAATGACCTCAACCAGACCAGTGGTCTTGAAGATCAGCCAGGACCAGGCACCGTGTTGTTTTGAGACCCAGAAGGTCTCCATGAGGCAGTGTCAACTAGATGACAAAGCATGACAACTACAAGAGCACTGAATAGATCATGGGCTTTCAGAAAATCAGCAAATCATTATATATTTTTTTTAAAAATATTTCTATCATTTGTTTCACTTAGAGCAAATCATCCTTGGAGGAAGTCCAGCCACAATGTTCCTTAAATGTGAAAATGGCAAAACTCTGTCTGACTTTAGACATGCCATCAGGTGGGACAAAATGCTGGAGGCCACCTTAGCTGGTAGAGTAGAGGTAAGTAAAAATAACGGGGCTCTCAGTGAGATGCACAGTAGCCACAATGGGCTTTAACATACCAATGATGATGAAGATGGTACAGAATCAGGCAACATTTTGTTCTGTTGTACACAAGGTTGCCATGAGTCAGAGCCCCCCTGAGGGTAAGTACATTCTTCTCAGGTCTTGGAGTTTACCTTGGAGCCTCTCCCCAACATTAATTTGCAAGTGTTTCTAGAATGGCTTACTGCATACCCAGGGTTTCCAGCAATAAGCCTAGAGCAGTTCCTCTTCTGGCCAGCTCAGATTGTTTACTGATCATATCAGTTCACCTGTCCATCATCTGTCAGTTCTCTCTAGAGGCCCCTTAGCTCTCTAACTAGATTTTGTCCTCACCCCTCCTCATCTCAAGTGCTTTTCACCACTCACAAGTGACTACCTAGCATCACACTGAATGATTCCAACCAGAAAAGGCAAAACGCCAAAGCATGGTTTTAAGAATTTGTTCTTGAAAACAAGGTATTAGAATTTTTAAAATAAACTAGTAGAAGTTTTTTTTCCAAAAAGAAATGACTCCATTTAAATTAGTAAGAGGTTCATTGAATTCTTTTGTATTTTTTAAGTGATAGTATTTAATAGTGAAAATAAATTAAATGTCAGTGTAAAGCACATTGTGGGCAAGATTATTACTTGTCCATCAATTATTCCAATGACACTAAATATTTATTTGACAGATTCAGGGGATTAAAAGTCTCTAGTCTATAACAAGAGTTTCAAGATTTCTTCCTCTAATCACCCTATTCAAATGAGGAGGGTTCACCCTCCTCAGGTCATTCAAAGTCACATTCTACCTTTGGTTTTAGAAATCACTTGCTTGGTCCATAAACCTGCAGAGTTTTGGGTATCTTTTCTGAATGCCGGTGTATGGCCCCAGATGACAAGGTGGGCGTCAGGGACCCATGTTTACTCTCTTATCCTTCCTCTCTTTCTTGCTTACATTGATCAGAAAATCTATTCCAACTTGTCTAATTAGAGAAATGCTGAATTATATTTTCAGGAACTTTAGAAATCTCTACATACAATTGTGTAGATTACTCATTTTTACTGCTTTGCAAAACTTTATGTTAGAGTTTCATTTGTTGCTTGGTTCTTCGTATTGCCATGTCTGAATATACCATGGACTGCTGTATCACTGTATTGAGGCTGGGACCGGCCTGGCAGCTGTGGTGGCTCTTGTTGTTTCCTCACCCTCCCCTCCGACACCATGCTCCAGTTCCTACTTGCATTTACTTTTGGAAACATCGTTGGAATGTACCTGGCTCGGAACTGCAAGATACCAAACCTGGCCAAAAATCTTGAGGACATCAAGAAGGACTTGGATGCCAAGAAGAAGCCACCTAGCTCATGAGGGCTCCCTGCTGTAGGCCCCCCTGGGCCCCCATGGATCAGCCTGCCTGGAGAGCCTCCTCACCCTTGAACTGGCGGTGTGTGGTCATTGCAGCCGCAGTGAGGTTCCTCTTTGCTGGATCCTGAGTTGCCTTAGAGCAAAAAAGGGGCTTCTGATGAAGAACTCTGCCACCTCCCCACATGCTCTCTCCCCACCCTTGATCCAACTGGTGGGAGAGCCCAAGACTGGATTATGGTGCTAGGTAGTAAACATAACCTTCAATTTGTAAAAAAAAAATTAATTAATTAATTAATTAAAAAAGAAAAAAAATCACTGTATCAAAAAGAATTGATACTGAAAAATTTCAGGAAATACCACATGAACATGGACCAATGGTAATAAAGGAGGAGGTAGAAGCTGCATTGAAGGCACTGGCAAAAAATAAGGCCCCAGGAATCAAAAGAAACCAATTGACTTGCTTCAATTAACAGACACAACACTGGATGCACTTACCAATTTGCCCAGGAAATTTGGAGGACAGCTGTCTGACCAATGAACTGGAAGAGGTCCATATTTGTTCCCATTCCCAAGGAAGGTAACCCAATAGAATGTGAAAACTGTCAAATAATATCATTAATATCATATGCATGCAAAATATTCCTGAAGATCATTCAAAACGGCTATAAGAGTACATAGATAGGGAACTTACAGAAGTTAAAGCTGTATTTAGAAGAAGCCATGGCACCAGGGATACCATTGCTGATGGAAGATGGATCCTGGCTGAAAGTAGAGAACATCAGAAGAATATCTATTTGTGATTTGTTGACTATGGAAAGCCATTTGATTGTGTAGATCATAAGTTGTGGCTGACACTCAGAAGAATGGAAATCCCAGAGCACTTAATTGTGCTCATTGAGAACCTATACCTGGACCAGGAGGCTACTGTGTGAATAGAGCAGAAGAACACTGTATGGTTTAAAATTAAGAAGGGAGTGTGTCATGGTTGTATTCTTTCTCCATATCTATTAAATCTGTATACTGAGCAAATTATTTGAGAAACTGGACTCTATGAACAGGATGTGCATCAGAATTGGAGGGAAACTAATCAATAACCTGCTTTATGCAGATGACACAACCTTGCTTGCTTAAAGTAAGGAGGACTTGAAGCACTTGTTGCAGGAGATCAAAGCATACAGCCTCAATGTCAAGAAAACAAAGATTCTTACCACTGGACTGATAGTGGAGTAGAGATTGAAACTGTCAACAGCTTCATCTTACCTGGATCCACAATTAACACCCTAGATACCAGCAGTCAGGAAATAAGGAGTCATATTTCACTGAGAAAATCTGCAGTTAGGTAAGGACTTTGAAACTCTGTCTTACATACTTTGGCCATGTTGCTAAGTCCTTGGAGAAGGACCAGTCCTTGGAGAAGGACGTCATGCTTGGAAGGGTGGAAGATCAGTGCAGGAGAGGACAACACTGAGTGAGATGAATTAATGCAGTGACTGTGGTAATGAGGTTAGGTGTGTTGAGTCAGTGAGACTGGCTCAGGGTAGGGCAGGGCTCAGAGCTATTGTTCATAGATTCACTATGAGCTGTAGTCAACTTGATGGCACATAACAACAACAACAATAATAAACAGCATGGGAGGAGATTGCCCATCTTTCTCCCATGGAGTAGCTGCTAGATTTGAATAAACTTCCTCCAGGTTGTCAGCTTAACTCCATACCCAGCTTACTGTTGTGGTCATGTACCATCAAGTCCAAAACAAGTGAGAGTTGACCCTCCAGCCAGTTTTGAGAGGCAGTGAATTTTTTTTTATTTATTTTTTTTTGAAAGGCAGTGAATTTTATAGGAGAAAATTGCCCATCTTTCACCTGTGGAGCTGTTAGTGGGTTCAAACTTTGGTTTGGCAGCAGAACGCTTTAACACTAAGCCACCAGAGTTCTCTATCTGACCTTCCAGCAGAAAATCCAGGGGCTTTTCAGAGGCTATAAATCACATGGAAGGTGACTACACACCTTTCTCCTGCAGAGAAGCTAGTGGATTTGATTTGCCTGTATTTGGGTTAGCAGCAAGCACAGTTCCTTACTCACTAGGCTACCAGAGCGCCCCTTTACGCAGTATGTTTTTGTTGTTGCTAGGTCAAGTATGACTCATAGTGACTCTATGAACAGGTCTGAACTCTGACAGATCCTGTGCCACCCCCATCATCTCTGACACATTTGATCCCATTGCTGCAGTCACTATGCCAGTCCCCCTAGTTAAGGGTCTTCCTCTCTTTTGCCATCCCTGTAACTTTCTAAGCATGATGCCTTTCTTCAAGGAACAACCTCTCCTAGGAAGATACCCAGAATATGTGAGACAAAGATTTTTCATATAGTCAGTATAATCCATTGTCTATGTATGCAGTTGGCTCTGTCTATCATTAGGTTCTCCATTTGCAGATCTAACTGGTCACAGATTGAAAATATTGAAGTGGGGGGTGGGAAACAACCCCAAACCTGCAATGATGTGTTCAGAGCCACCTGATGTGGGCTAGCTAAGTAGGAGATATGACATACTATTTACACAATATTTTCATTGTACTAGGTATTATGAGTAAGGTAGAAAGAATTTAAAGCTTCTGGAAGGATGTGTACAGCTTATACATGCCTTTCATCATAAGGTACTTTAGCATCTGAGGATTATTTTTTATCCAAGAAAGGTCCTGGTCCCAATCCTTTCTGTACACTGAGGGACTTTATCTCCTAACAGTAGCTATAAAACAGCCAAGACAGAGTCAAACCGAAAATGTGACCCAATTTGTTTCCCTATTTGATCCTATATTTAATGAAATTTTTGTTTCATTTTTCAGCTGTAGGACATTGGAGTGTCTTTATACAAAAGGATGCTGTATTCAATTTGTATTCCAGGTCTAAAAGTGTCTCTGGGGACCAGGTCTGTTACCTACAAGGCTACGACTATAAATGGTATTCAAATCCACAGACCAAAAGCATTTGCTCTTGTTAATTAAACAACAACAACAAAAAAAACCCAAAAAAACCCTCATCAAAGAATTGAGTCCTGTGACAGCCTAAAACACTCACAGTCTTGTCGCTTTTGTTTCATTCTTTGTTGCCTACTTCTGAGGATGCAGCAGGTCAGAGCACCCAGCTCTCCTCCTCTGTCTACCTGCTCTGTTCTTTGGGCAGCTTGTCCAACTGTCCTACCCTTTGCCTCTTATCTGAGAAGTCACACTTAGGGCAGTGTGAGCTGCAGACCGGTGAGGCATGTGGGAGGCCCAGGCCTGCTGTACCAGGACTTTGGGAAAGCTGGTTCCTGATCCTTTGGACCATAGGAGACAATGCTGCTACCCCAAAGCCAGCCCTCCAGGGGCTACTTGGGCCGGTGCTTAGCATTTCCTGAAAGCATAGTGTTTTGGAGCCAGAAGACCCTAAATTTATCAGACAGACTCACCTGGCAAGTGAGGGCAAGGTCACCTGTTGTAACCATTCTTAGGTGTGGAGGAGACCCTGCACTTGGGATGGAGTTAAAATCCACAGAACAGAAATACAGCAGAAAACTTTGAACATGTTTTGTCACCAGCAAGGTATAAGTCATGTGTCAGGATTTTATGATTTTTTAAAAATTAAAAAACCCAAATACTTTGAGGAAAAACAAAGTGGTCTATCAGGTGATCCTCTGTAGCTTCAGGTGAGAGCGGCAGGTGGGGCTGATACGATGGACCAATCTCAGAACTTTTCAATATGACAATGGGGAAAGGCCATCTGTGAATGGGCGGTGATTTCTAAGTGACAGCAAAGCTCAGGTGTTGTGCTGCCAACCCGAAGACATGCAGCTCAAATCCACCAGCTGCTCCATGGGAGGCAGATGTGCAATTTCCTTCACAGGATTTGCTGCCTCTGAAAACCCACTGGAGGGCACATACCGACAATGCTGCTGTCACCCAAGTTCTGACTCCCCGTGACCTGTGACACACAGACCTGCCCTTCAGCGTTTCCAAAGCTGTAAATCTGTCCAGAAGCAGAACACCTCCACAGGTGGATTCGAATCATCGACCCATTAATCCATGGATCCTGAAGGGCAGACCAAAGACCACCCAAATACACTTCAGTCATATCTGTACCAACTCATGGGGACCCTTTGTTGGGCCCCTCTGTCCAGAGAAACTGGTGGAGTTCAATGCCAGGTGAGCCACCCAATACTGTCAGCACTGCTCTGCTGAGGCTCCTCCACCAACGACAGCAACGTGACAGCATCCATGAGGCCACTCACCGGTCACAAAGCGGGGGTCTGTGAGCCAGTCGGCAGGATAGTCCGCGTATCTGCTCAGGAATCTGCCTTGCAGGTAGCCGTTGAAGATGCAGAACAGGACTGCCAGCACAAAGGTTGGGAGTGGCGTCGGCTTTCCACCTCGGATCAGAAACGGGAAGATCAACGTGCTGAAGGAAACAAGGAACAGAAAGGGCTCTTGAAAAGCAGTCCCTGGTGCAGCCACTGTGGAAGGCAGCATGGCACTTTCTCAAAAAGATGGAAATAGAAATACCATCTGACCCAGCAATTCCACTACCGGGAATACACCCCAAAGAAACCAGAACTGCCACCCAAGCAGATATATGCACACCCATTTTCAGTGCTGCTTTGTTCACAATAGCACAGAGCTGGAAACAACCTAAGTGTGCAACAACAAATGACTGAATAGAGAAGCTCTGGTATATTCACACAATACTATGCCGCACTGAAAAACAAGGAACTCATGAATTATTATACAAAATGGGTGACCCTGGAGGACATTATGCTGAGTGAAATATCTCAGTCACAAAAGGACAGATACTGCATAGTGTCACTGTTGTAAAACAGGATTGTCATCAGGGTTGAGGGAGACTGAGAAAGATGGAACAAATAATGTATATTGCATTGAAACAGATGAGGGAGAGAACTGTTTAAAAGGGATATATGATTAGGTATTACTGTCATGACAGGAGTCCAAATGAAGGCAGCATAGTGGAGCGGACTTGGGGGTGGGGGGAGGGATTGTACAACAATGAAACATTTTTTCTTTTAGTTTTCAAAGAGAAGAGCAAACATGGGGAGGCAGGGGAGAGGTGAGCATGGAGAAAAGTGCAACAGTGAATGAATGGAAATCCAAAGTCTCTGTAAACTTTCATTAAAATGAATAATAATTTTTTAAAAAGCAATCCCTTTCTACCACTCTATTTGAATGTAGCAGACTGTCATATCTTACCTGTTCTTGTACAGAAACTGTCCCAGAAATGACTAGACAGAATGTCTCTGCGTTAAAAGGAGACATTTCGGATAAAGAATTAGCCACACTTCGGTGGTCTACAGACTGAGTCCAGTTCCATAGAGAGTGAAAAAGATCCCTTACAGCTGGACCAGCCAGAGGTTTGCAGATGCTCATTTTCCACCGTCCTAAAACCATCCGCTCCCCGCCCCCCGTCAGCTTGCCACCCTCAGTGGCCTACGTGTTGTTGAGATGCTGGAAGCCACATACTAGCATTGCAAGTGCCAGCAAGCTCACCCATGGTGGACTGGTTTCAGCGGAGCATACTGACTATGACAGACTAGGAAGGACGTTCAAACAGGCTACTCAGAAAATCAGCCAGTGCCTCATAGACCACAAGAGAACAGTGTCTGATGTGGGGCTGGAAGAGGAGCCTCCTAGGTGGGGAGACGTTGCACAGAGCAGCTGCAGCAACCGACTTGAGCAGAGCAACAACTGCAAAGATGGGGTGGGGCCCAGGTAGCCTGTAATTCCACTGTGTATGGGGTCTGGGGGAGGTGGAGCCACACTGACTGCACCGAGGAAACATGAACCCATTCTGGTGTGATCAGTAGATATGAAACCTGTCCAATCTGGTGCCATCCTCCTCATCTTGACACACTTAAGCCCATTGCCGCAATCACAGTGTCTGTTCATCTTGTGGAGGGTCTTCCTCTCTATCACTGACCTCTTCCCTTCCTAGCATGAAAACTCTTGCCCAGGAGTAGCCCCTCTATATATGATGGGACTTTGCTGCACAAGACCAAGAACTGTAGCTTTCAATATGGGTTACATCAAGAAAGCAAAAATCCTCACCGCTGGGTCAATAGGCAGTATCATAACAGAAAATGTTGAGGTCGTGAATGATTTCATCTTGCTCAGATATACACAGTCAACACCCTTAGCACAAGCAGCCAGGAAATCCAAAGACAAGTTGCACTGGCAAACTCTGTCAAGGACTTCTCCAGAGGACTAAAGAGCAACCATATCAGCTTAATGACTAAAGCTGTGGTCTTCTGATCCAAGCTATGGTCTTGTCATTTGCTTGTTCTTTTTACATCTGAGAGCTAGACAATGAACAAGGATGTGACAGGAGAGGAATTGATGGCTTTGAATTGTGGTTTTGGAGAAGAGTACTGAATATACCATAGACTTTCAAAAGAACAGATGTATCTTGGAGAAAGAATAGCCAGAGTGTTCCTTGGAGGCAAAGATAATGAAGTTTCATTTTGCATATTTTGGACATGCTGTTAGGAGAGGTTATTCCTTGAAGAGGGACATCATGCTTGGGAAGCTAGAAGGAGGGTGAAGAAAAGGAAGACCCTTAACCAGGTGAGTTGACACAGTCCCTGCAGCAGTGGTCTTGAGTGAGTCAGAGACTGTGAGGATGGCATAGGACAGGACAGAGTTCAGATCTCTTGTTCATAGGGTCAATATGACTCATAATCTACTTAACAGCACCTAACAAGAACATGTTATTAAAAAACCTCCATAATTTCTGCATTCTGTTGGAAATGGATCTTCTCCAGTTGGTTGGCCAGATGGCTGTCTTCCAAATTTCTTGTCATAGATGAGTAAGCACTTACATCCAGTTTTACTTCCATTATACAAATATATATATACATCTCAGTGGGTAGGCTGTCAATACCTGGCACCTTGTTTTTCATTAATGTCCTCAGTGCAGCTTGGACTTCTTTCAAGATCATCAGTTCTTGGTCATATGCTACTTCCCTTAAAAACCTTTTGACTTGTGCTCTGACCTTGCTCCTCGTCTCCATGGAAGGTCATCAGTTAGATACCAGTAAACAAAACCAATGTTAGAAGACAGAGGTTTTCATTCTATTTTTGAAAGCAACATCACTTATAAAGCAGTTTAGCGACTTTCTCACCACAGCAAAGTTGGAGACAAGAACACTGAGAGAATATTTCCGTGGGGATGGCAAGTGCCATGGAATTTTACAGTATACAAGCTATGAGATAGAACAATAAAATATTAGAACACAGGTATTTGGAGAAACACAGGGATGTGGGGAAGAGCAGGAAATGAAAGTGTCAAGAGACATTACCAAAGCCTGAACTTGGTTTAAAAAGTATCTGTGAAAAACACAGTCACCAGCTGACCCCAGACCTGACTGGGGATGTTGTATATGGACTGGACTCATATTCAATTCAGAATAGAGAGAAAGGAATACAGGGGTCATAGAGGGATAGGGAAAAAAATTGGAAACCTCAAATAATAATTCTGCTGGTCTAGGTTCTTAGGGAGCCGCTCTGCAAAGGCTATGCCCCTCTCCTGGTTTGGATCCACCTGAAGCTCTTCAGAAGAAAGATAGTCTCCCAAACCATTTATAGCTTAGGAAACTCAATGGTGGGTCAGTTATGTGTTTGAGCTATTTTGAATTCAACTAATAGAGAATAAAGAAAAGATAATGGTCTGAGAAGACTCTGGGCTGGGTGCCACCAGTTTATTAACTATAGATGAATGGGATGTGAAAGCCACAGTACTGAGATTCATGGGTCTACAGTGGACCTTCCTTCCAGGACATGCAACTTGTGCTGTGCAAACTTGAGGAAACTGTGTTGGATTCGGAGCTAAATTCCAAACCATGTGTCCATGACTGGTACCTTACAAGAGTGAGACTCAAACCTCTCCCTCGTTTCATCTCACCTTCTACCCCCGCCACTCTTGTTCTGTGAATGTACCTACCATAGGCCTAGCTTTGGCATCAGAAAGTTGTACCAGGTGGGCTAAAACCTGCCTGCCACCTGTCATTGTGAAGTCTGTGAGATGAGAATGGCTCTTGTATTTTTAAATAATTGAAGGGAAACACTAGAAAAGCTGACTCTAGTCACAAAGCAGTTAAGCACTTACGGGTCATTTCCTCCCAGAGGAAACTCTGAGATGTAACTCCCAATGTTCCCGACCACAGGCTTACTGGAACACAGCCCTAGCCGTTCATCTTCACTTTGTGGCCACTTCCTGCTGTCGCCACGGAGCTAAGCAGCTGGAGCTGAGAATCAGTAGCTGCCCTCAACCCACCGTGCTGCTGCTTGGACGGAGCCCCACAGATCTCAGTGATACCGTTTCAACTTAACTGGTTTTGGAGTCTCTTGTAGATCTTGGGTTGATGGCACAGTGCTTAAAAATGATGGCTAGCTGAAAGATCAGTGATGCAAATGCAACAATTGCACCAAGGGAGAAAGACACAGTAGTGAATTCAGATTAAGGTAAAGATTACTGTCGATCAGGCAAAGATTACCGCCTTGGAAACCATATGAGAAGTTCCGCTCTGTCCCACAGCGTCACTATACCTCAGGATTGGCTCACCAGCACTGGGGTTTGGCTTATCCATCATGTCATAAGAAAAGCAGACTGACCTTCTCTGCAATGTGCTCTTTAAAAGAATTATCTATGAGACACTAAATTGCCAGCAGAAATTCAAAAGGTTAGATGAGAAGCTTACAAAACTATAAGCCTAAGTCAATCATATATAAAATTCCATCTCACATACTTTGGGCATGTGGCCAGGAGGGACCAGTCCTTGGAGAAGGACATCATACTTGACAGGTTAGAGGGACAGCACAGGAAAGGAAGGCCTGGATGACCTGGATGAAATGGATTGACACAGTGACTGGCAAAGCGGGTAGGTGTATCAGAGACAGTGAGATTTGCTCAGAGGAGGGCAGGGTTCAGATCTATTGTTCATAGGATTGCTATGAGTTGTAGTCAACTCACCAGCACATAACAAGAGTCAATGGTAGCACAACAGTTCAGAGGAGAATGATGAGAATGTTTTGCACAACTTGGATGCAATTATGTTATTGATACTATGTATTCATGATGCACATTGTTGTTGTTATGTGCTGTCTAGTCGTCTGAGACTCATAGCGACCCTATATACAAGAGCCCTAAACCCTGCTCTATCCTGTGCCAATCTCACTGTCTCTGACACACCTACCCCCATTACCACAGTCACTGAATCAATCCATCTTGAGGGTCTTCTCCGGCGCTGTCCCTCCACCCTTCCAAGCATGACACCCTTCTCCAAGGACTGGTCCCTTCTTGGAACATGTCTAAAGTATATCAGACGAAGCCTCATAATCCTTGTCTCTAAGGAGCAGCCTGGTTTAACCCTCTCCAGGACCAACCTGTTCATTTTCTTAGCAGTCTATGATAAACATTCAATAGTCTTCTCCAACATCACAGTTCAAAGGCATCAATTCTCCTTCTAACCTCTCTAGTCATTGTCCAGTTTTTTTTATGCATAGCAAGTGATTGAAAAGACCATGGCCTATGTCAGGCACACTTTAGTCTCCAGAGTGATACCAATGTTCTTCAGTACTTTGGAGAGGTCCCTAACAGAAGATTTTTGCCATCGCAATACATCTTTTAATTTCCTGGCTGCTGGTGCCAAGAGTATTAACTGTGGAGCCAAGCAAACTAAGGCAGTTAACAATCTCAATCTCTTCATCATCCATCCTGATGCTGCCAAGTGGCCCAGTGGTGAGAATCTTTGTCTTCTTGATATTGAGCCTCAATCCATATTGGAGGCTGCAGTCCTTGACCTTCTTCAGCAAGCACCTCAGGTCCTCCTCAGTTTCAGTAAGCAGGGTTGTATCATCTGCATAACACAGATTGTTGATGAATCTTCCTCAAATCCTGATGCCACACTTCTCCTCATACATCCCAGCCTCCTGGTTAATCTGTTCTGCATACAGGTTGACTAGGTATGGAGATAGGACACATACATCCCTTCCCAATTTTGAGCCATGCAGTGTTTCCTTACTCTGTTCTGGCGACTGCCTCCTGGTCCAAGTATAGGTTTTGCATTAGCACAATCAAATGTTCTGTATTCCCATTCTTCTCAGAGTCAGCCATAACTTGTTGTGATCCACACAGTCAAATGCCTTTGCATAGTCAATGAAACACAGATAGACATTCCTCTGGTACTCCCTGCTTTCAGCTAAGATCCATCTAACATTAGCTACACTATCTCTAGTACCATGACCCCTTCTAAACCCAGCCTGGACTTCTGGCAGTTCTCTGATGATAAGATGTTTCAGTCATTTTGGATAATTTTCAGCAGAATCTTGCTTGCATGTGATATCAATGATAATGTTTGATAATTTAGACACTCATTTGGGTCACCTTTCTTTTAGAATGGGAATAAAAATACATCTCTTCCAGTCAGTTGGCCAAGTGGTTGTCCTCCAGATTTACTGGCACAACTCCGTGAGCACATCTAGGGCAGCATCTGTCAGTTGAAATATGTCAATTGGGGCCTTATTTTTTGCCAATTCCTTCAAAGCAGCTTGAACCTCTTCCTTCATCACCATAGGCTCTTGCTCGTATGTTGTTTCATGAAATTCTTCTGTGTTTGCCAATTCTTTTTGGTACAGTGACTCTGTGTACTCTTTTCATCTTTTTAAAATACTTCCTGGATAATTTAATATTCTGCTTAAAGCATCCTTAATTATAGCAACTTGAAGTTTGAATTTGTTCTTCAGTTCCTTGAGCTTAAGAAATGCTGAGCCAGTTTGGTCCTTTTGATTTTCTGACTCCAGCTCCTTGCACATTTCATTGTAATATTTTACTTTGTCATCCCGTGCTGCCTTTTGAAATCTTCTACTCAGCTCTTTAATATCTTGAATTCTTCCCTCCGCTTTGGCTTCTAGGCACTCCAGTGTAATATTTAGAGTCTTCTGAAATTCATTTTTACCTTTTCCTCTTCCTCTATCTTTGTAATGACCTTTTGCACTCCTCCTGGATGATACTCTTGATATCCTCCCACAACTTATCTGGTCTTGGCTCATTGATGTTCAAGGCCTCAAACCTGTTCCTGAGATGGTTCTGAAATTCAGGTGAGATAGACTCAAGGTCATATTTTGGTTCCCTTGAATTTGATTTTATTTTCCTTAGCTTCAGCTTGAACTTGCATATGAGTAGTTGGTGATCTGTCCCACAATAAGCACCTGGCCCAGTTTTCACAGCTGATATTGAGCTTCTCCACCTACACATAGAAATTATTAAAATGGCATATGGCTGTTTATTGTCACCAATTTTTTTTATAAATTGAATTTCAAATATCATGTTTTTGAGGTACAGTGAGATGTCCTATTACTGGATTGGATGAGAAAGCATTCTTTAGTATGCCACTCAATGTTGTCATGCTAAAAAGATAGATAGATAGAGATAGAGATCATAGACATCAAGATCTATCTATCCTCTATCTATATATATCTATCTATCTATCTATCTATCTATCTATCTATCTATCTATCTATATCTCTATCTATCTATCTATCATCTATTCTGTATATCTATCATCTATCTATGTATGTATCTATCTATCATCTATGTATCTATCTAAAATAGGTTAATCTCACCAGACTAAGCCCTCATTGCAGTCCTTCCCACTCACAGGAAAACAGTGGCAGAAAGATGAGAAAAA
This sequence comes from Elephantulus edwardii, assembly GCF_000299155.1. Taxonomy (NCBI): domain Eukaryota; kingdom Metazoa; phylum Chordata; class Mammalia; order Macroscelidea; family Macroscelididae; genus Elephantulus; species Elephantulus edwardii. Next base: position 306,472 of record NW_006400265.1, read on the forward strand.
TTAAAACAGCATCTCATCACAAAACAAATCAATCACTCACCAGTTAGCCCATTTGTTAGTGCAAGAAGGAAATTGTTTGCCAGTGGTGACCTACTGAGTTGCAGCGGGTGAAGCAATTTGTCCAGAGACAAGAAACCTGTCTAAATAAATGGGTTAGCCCTAGGGCAAGAGCAGCTGCTCGAGGTGGGCAGCACCAGAGTCAACTGAAAAGCAAGGTCAGTGCTTGAGTGGCCATCCTTGGTCCTTGATGAGTCCATAGCGTTTATGGATGCTGCTCAGGGCTGTTATTTATTCCAGGAGTCAATTTCAAGTTCAGAGGCACAGTCATTGCATGCTATGGAGTCAACTCCAACTCAGGGCAGCCTCTTCTATGGAGAATGAAGTATCTCCCTCCTAGACCCACGCTACTTTCAAGACCATGAATATGTGTGATGTGGCGGCTGTGCCAGTCCACGTCGGGAGGGGTTCTCATCTCCACTGACCCTTGACTTCACCAAACATGATGCTCTTTTCTAACAATTGCTCTTTCCTGAAGCTGTGTCCAAAGTAAGCAGAGTTGAAGTCTCCCCATCCACATTTCTAAGGAGCATTGGGGTTGAGTTTCTTCTAAACTGGATTTCCCCCTTCTTCTGGAAGTCCACAGCCTATCAAATACAGTTAGTCAACACGACAGTTTGAAGGCATCAATTCTTCTGTCTTGTCTTTCTTTTTTATAGGACAGCTGCTGCATGCATATGAAGGAGTAGAAAATGTCATGGCTTTGCTCACCTATACCTCATTTATTACAGGCATAGTTTTAGCTTCTTAAAAAATAAAAAAGACTAAAAAAAAATAAAAAAGACTGAAAAATTCTAAATAGGCTGTGTAGGACAACTGCAGGCAAGACTGATTTGAAGGAGTTGAGAAAATACTAATTTATTCAACTGAAGTGGAATCTGCTAAAGTGAATTACAGACAGAAAATGGACCAATGACAATTTTACAAAGCGTGCGAAGACATCAGTGTTCAAGGTACATATGTTTTGCACCAGCAGGCTCTTTTCAAAAAATCTGTTTTGTTCAATTGAGCCTTTAGTGTCTGGGGTTAACTTAAGTCTCTATTACAGGCTCAAGCATGATCAGTTCTGCAAACTTTTGTCAGAAATAAGCTAAGTATCCCAATGGCACACGACAGATGGCAGCTCAGTGGCTTCAATCACAGCTTTATCATAATCTTTTTTTAAAATTTATTTTTCCTTTATATTGGTTCACACACAAACTTCACATCCATTGTATTTAATGTGTATACATTATGTTTCACACAGTCATTCATATTGCATTTTATATGCTCATTTCCATACATTGTGTTCAATACAATGAATCACCTTTGATCTATGCCCACTATTACACTGTCTTCATGTCTCCACTGAATCTTTCCTACTTCTTTCACCCCCTCCCTTTGCCCACCAAACTCTGCAACCTCTTGATTTCCCTCCCTCCTTACCCCAGCCCTTCTCCTTCCTCCCCTTTCCCCTTTGGGCTTTTATACACATCTTATTAGTAATCCTTCACTTTTTACAGTAGTCTTATGTAATATTTGTCCTTGTCAGACTGAATTAGTTCACTCAGTATAATACTTTCTAGCCTTTCTATTTTATATAGTCTTTTTCAAAATCTTTGCTCCTAAGTGCTGCACAGTATTCCTTCGTGTGACTGCACTATAATTTCTCAATTCATTCATTTATGAACATCTTAGCTTTTTCCATTTTCTTGCTACTGTGAATAAAACTGCTATGAACATTGATATAAAAATTTCTCTGCCTCAGTTCAATTTTCCTATGGGTATATTCCTGGCAGTGAAACTGAATTTATGGCATTTCTTTGTCCAGCTTTTTGAGGGAATGTCAAGCTTCTTTCCAGAGTAGTTGTTGCACTTTACAACCAACAGATCTGTCCAGGAGAGAGTGAAACCAGTTTATTCCTTGAAGGAAAGTATTTTTAAGCCCTATCTCACATACTTTGGGTATGTTGCCAAGAGGGACAAGTTCTTGGGAAAGGACATCACGTTTGGAAGGGTGGAGGGACAGCAAAGTGGAGGAAAACAATGGATGAGATAGATAACACAGTAACTGTGGCAGTGGAGTCAGGTGCATCAGTGACTGTGAAGCTGGCTCAGGATAGGAAAGTTTCAGAGCTATTATTCATCAGTTCACTATGAGGCATAGTCAACTTGACAGAACATAACAAGAATTACAACAAATGAATGATAACAGATAAAACACACCATGTTGTAATCATAGCAAACACCAACTTTGGACTCCAATGTTATGAAATCCTAACCTCCTAACAAAGATAATCCCATTGTTTTTACTAGATTTATATTACAAAAGTTATACTCAATAATGATTATCTTTTAATGTGTCAATATCAACTTTGTGAAAATTTGTTTTCTCTCTTGTTACTAATGCTTACAGAACATCATTTTTGTCTCTTGGAACCACAAGGCTCAAACCCCATGTTATCTGGTCCTAAATGGAAAAACCATTGACCTTGGGTCTTGATGCAGGCAAGCTTTGGTTCTGGTGATGACTTCTCTTCGGCTTCTTTAGGAAATGTGCTGGACAAAAACATGTATGGATTAGCTCCAAGCATCCACTGTGGCCCAGTCTTGGGAATGGGAAGCAGAGTCTAAAGACTTCTGCCATAGGGTTTCCCCTGGGTGGAATGCGAAGAAAGTATCAATAAAGGACCAGGAAGAACAAGGCTGAGACCATCAGAAAGTGCTGAGATAGACACAGGATAAAGGTTGACACAGTATAAAAGTGGACATAGTATAAAGATTTTGTTGTTGTTGTTGTTGTTGTTGTTGTTATGTGCCATCGAGTCGCCTACAACTCATAGCAACCCTATGTACAACAGCCCTAAATCCTGTTCTATCCTATGACAATCTTCTTGTCTCTGACACATCTACTTTCATTACCCCAATCACGGAATCAATCCATCTCATTGAGGGTCTTCCTCTTCTGCACTGTCCCTCTGCCCTTCCAAGCATGACATCCTTCTCCAAGGACTGGTCCCTTCTTGCAACATGTCCAAAATATGTCAGATGAAGCTTCAGAATCCTTGCCTCCAAGGGACAGCCTGGTTTAACCTTCTCCAGGATGAACTTGTTTGTTCTCTTAGCATGTAATATAAATATGGACATGGCATAAAGATGTATATAAAAGTGTGTGTAATGTGAAGATGGATGTAATATGAAGAAATATAAAGAGGATACAGCATTAAGAAGCATAAAGATAGACACAAGATTTTCATTGTTTCCTGATCTGTCTGCAGGGGGAGTACAATTACCTTAGTGGCCATAGACTGGACCTGAACCATCAAACAAACAAGAAAGCTGACTAGGAGGCTACTGCCAATGTCCTCAAGCCCTAGAGGGGTGATCTGGGTTTTCTCTGTCTGCTTCATTCCTCTCTCTAGGGGCTAAGTGCTCCCACAGAACAGAACTCATAGGGCCCTGGAGACCTGGCAGCAGGGTCTTCATGGAGCCAGATGCCCAGAACATTGCTCCTGGGTCCACAACAGGCCTCCAAGATGACTACCTTGCTCTTGGCTTCTTCCCATACATGGAACCCATGCATCTGTTATCAACAAAGTTGTCCTTTGACTTGGGCTAGTTAGGAACCAGGAAGGGGAAAGAGGCTTGAACAGAGCTGTCCTTGAACCAAAAGATTGCAGTTAAGCCCAGGAAGCTGATGGGATGAGAGTTCAAATTGGGACAGTGTGGTGTGGGAGCTGTCCTAGATAGTAGGTCAGGTGGCACCTGTCTGGGCAAAAGTCACTTGGAACCTCCCCAGCATCCAATCACAAGCAGGGGCCAGGATTCTGGCCATCTGGGCTATTGCAGGCTCAAGATCCCATGCCCTTCTTGTATACCACCTCACTTGTGATAGCGGCAATCCTCCCATGTGGAAGCTCTAGGAGATGGAAGCCTCTGACAGAGGCCTATTCAACTTGAGACTGAATGTCCCTGGCATGGAAATGTCTTCAACTTAAAAGAAACTAAGAAGTAAGTCAGCACAACAAACTGACAGGTGGGCAAGACAGTTTTCTAAAACTCATGTTGTTGGTGTATGTGTTGAGTTTGAGAAAGCAAGCATGTACACCTATTAGTTGAGGTCCAGCGGGGGCTTGTGCATTCTGTGACGCTGGAAGTTTGCCACCAGTTACTTCAGATTACCAGAAGGACTGCCCATAGGGACAGTCTCAGCAGAGCCTAACAACCATGATGGACTAGGAAGAAAATCCTGGCCATCTACTTTTATATTGTTGTTGCTGTTGTTAGGTGTTGTTATGATTCACACAGTCAAATGCCTTTGTGTAGTCAATAAAACACAGATATACATTCTTCTGGTATTCTCTGCTTTCAGCAAGATCCATCTGATATCAGCAATGATATCCCTGGTGTCGCAGCCTCTTCTAAATCCAGCATGTATGTGTCTGGCAGTTCTTTGTCTGTAAATGCATTGCTCTAGTAATATTTTATTCTCTTCAATAATACTTTGCAATCACTTGCTATGCATCAGAGAGGTGGACAATGACCAGGGAGGATAGAAGGAGAATTGATGCCCTTGTGGTGTTGGAGAAGAGTATTGAATGTACCATGGGCTGCTAAGAAAACGAACAGGTTCATCCTGGAGAAGGTTAAACCAGGCTGCTCCTTGGAGGCAAGGATTCTGAGGCTTCATCTGACATACTTTGGACATGTTGCAAGGAGGGACCAGTCCTTGGAGAGGGATGTCATGCATGGGAGGGTGGAGGGACAGTGCAGGAGGGGAAGACCCTCTTTGAGATGGACTGATTCAGTGACTAGGGTAATAGGAGTAGATGTGTTGGAGAAAGTGTGATTGGCACAGGATAGAGCAGGGTTTAGGGATGTTGTATATAGGGTTGCTATGAGTTGCACGCGACTCAACGGCACATAACAACAACAACAACAATATTTTGCTTGCATGTGATATTAATGATATCGTTCTATAAATTCCATGTTCTCTTAGAACACCCTTCTTGGGAATGGGAACAAATATGGATCTCTTCCAGTCAATTGTCCAAGAAGTGACCTCCAAATTTCTTGGCATAAACTGGTAAGCATGTTCAGGGCTGCATCCGTTGGCTGAAACATATCAATTGATATCCCATGGATTCCTGAGGCCTTATTTTTTTTTTCGAGTGCCTTCAGTGACATTTGAACATCTTCCTTTGTTAACATTGGTTCTCCTTTTACAGTGTTAATCAATTCTTTCTGATACAATGACTCTATGTATAAAACTCCTGTGAGTCACACAGAGAACACTATCTGATAGAGTGCTGGATGGTGAGGTTTCTGGGTTGGAATCATATTCCCACTCATTGCCACTGAGTTAGAAGCAACCAATAGCTGGCCCCCTAGTAATTGCAAGAGGCTGTAAATCACCCAAGAGGTGATTGCCTATCTTTCTCCCTTGGAACATGGTGAATTCAAACTGCCTGCTTCTGGCAGGGCCCTCAACATGGATCCTACGACAGTAGATACTACAATGACCTGGAGCAGACACATGGTGGTGACTATGGGGTACTCCAGTGGCCAAGAGCAGACATATGCTGGTGGCGATCAGGCAGGAGCAAGCAGTGCATCTTCTGTTCTCATGAGTCTGTTGTTGTTGTTATGTGCCATCGAGTCGCTTGCGACTCATAGCGACCCTATGTACAAGAGCTCTAAATGCTGTTCTATCCTGTGCCAACCTAGCCATCTCAAATGCACTTATTCCCACCACTCCAGTCACAGAATCGATCCATCTCACCAAAGGTCTTCCTCTCCTTCGCCGCCCCTCCACTCTGCCAAACATGATGTCCCTCTCCAAGGACCAGTCCCTCCTTGCAACATGCCCCAAATATGTCAGACGAAGCTTCAGAATCCTTGACTCCAGGGAACACTCTGGCTTCACCCTCTCCAGGACAAACTGTTTGTTCTCCTAGCAGTTTACCATGAGTGAAACCTGGCAACAGCTCCCAACAGCAGAAGTAGGTGGAGTCAAATGTGTTGTTTGAGTAATTATAAACTCCTTTTTTTTTAAGCATCAGGACCTTGAATGCCAGCCAGAAATTCAAGCTGCCTACCGTTACATTAAATTTAAGATTAAAGTGGACACTTTGTTTCTTGGCATGCTATGCTTTTCTAGTTTTACAGAAGCAGTGGTTGTTATGATTCATGGGAATTGCCAACCCAACTACTGGTGAGGCAACAGAGACATGGGACAAGGTCAGGGATACACTGCACTGAGACCTTCTGGAAGTCAGACTCTCTCTAATGGTACAGGTGCCCAGCGCAAGCTTCTCATAAAGTATTCTCAACAGTTACTGACGGAAGTATCTTTAATAGGTCCTAATCCTATACAAAGTACCTGGATTTTACATCATTATCCTTCCTTTGCAGAACTGGGGGCCTAGGAACATGGTCAGGTGGTCTGTCGAGCTTCCATACGTGAGGTGGCCCATCTAGAAGGCAACCGCATGATAGTCTGCACCATCCTCACAATCTTGGCAGTGCTTGACTCTACTGTTGTGACTGTGTGAATTCATCTCAGGGAGGGCTTTATGCTCTTTGGTTGACCTTCCACTTTTCCAAGCCCACCATCTTTCTCTAAGGACTGCCCCACCCACTTGGGATAACATGTGAGACAGTCTCACTACCTTTGTAAGAAGCACTTGAGACACATTTGTTTGTTCTTTAGTCTATTATATGTTCAATATTCTTTGCCAATACTACAATTCAAAGGCATCAGTTCTTTAGTCTTCTTTATTCATTGTCCCATTTTCCCATTCCTATGAGGTGAATGAAAATATGGCTTGAGTCGGTCATATCTTAGTCCTCAAAGTGACATCTTTCCTCATAAATATTTTAAAGAGGTGGTTTGCAGTATTGCTCAATGCAATACAATGACCATTTTTCCCCTGTGGGTGTTGAATGATTATGAACTCATAAAATCTTGGGCAACTTTCATCTTATCTGTGGACCAGTTAAAAGGATTTTTGTTTTATTTATGTTTCAGTGAAATCCACACGAAAGGCTACAACCTTTGACCTTCTTCAGTAAGTTTCAGTGTGGGCTTCACGTCCTTTTTTCATAAATAGGGTTGTGTCATTTGCATAATTCGGGTTGTTGATGTGTCTTCCTCCAACTCTGATGCCACATTCTTCGTATAGTTCAGATTTTCAGATTATTTGCTCAGCATACTTACTGATAAGTATAGTGAAAGGATACCACTCTGTAACACACTTTTTCTGGTTTTAAATACTAGGTTTGACAGAGGGAGTGCTGGTGGCCTAGTGGGTAAGGAGTTTCGCTGTCAAAGGCAGGTAGTTCGAATCCACCAGCTGCTCCATGGGAAAAAGACAGGCAATCTCTCCCTGTGTGATTTACAGCCTCTGAAAACCTGCTTGAAAGTCAGGTAGGAAACAGTTCCAACTTGACAGCAATGAGTAGAAGTTTAATAGAAATTTTAGGTCTGGAAACATGTACAAATATGCTAGAGAGTAGACAGTGTCTATAATCAGAATAAACAGAGGAAAATATAATCAACAATCTACCCAGAAGGAGAACTTCATGATGCTGCTTCCAGCTGAGAGAGAAAACAAACTCACAAGACGCAGAACCAAACCCCCACACTTCTGGGAGAGGCAAAACCCCAAGATCCTTACAAAAGCTATGTAGACAGTAGGAGAAAGAAGTAGCAAGGAAAGAGGGAGAGGGGCAGAAAGTTATTAGTCCAGGATTCAGTACATGCAATTTCTCTTAAAATATGTATGTTTACAGACACAACCACATGCTGTAACACAGATCTTGACAAATACAAAACCTATATATTCAGATTTCGTTTTAAGGCTTTTTTTCAAGTTCAACTGCTAACTTTACTTGATCTTTCAAAAGCTTAACAAAGATAGTTTTACCTATCTCTGGAAAGAATAGACAGAAAACATTCTTAGAGAAACACACATCAAGTCTTGATGAAATTCTCAAGGAGCAGTAGCAGATTCTAAGTCTAAGAGAACTTACTTCATGAGTTCCCACAGTATGAGGAGATGGCAGATTGCAGAAACAAAAGCCGTTGTTTGGTGCCTCTACCAAATCCTCAAAACCTATTAGAAGTCCCTGTAGGAAAAATATCTCTGGATTCCATCCCTGTCACCATCTTGTTTCAAGGAATTAAAACAGCCCAAACTTAAACATATTGTGGAGTTCTGTTGATTTGTTGTAGTTAGATGCTATCAAGTTGAATGCCACTCATAAATATCTTATGAACAATAGATCTGAACCCAGTTCTAACCTGTACCATCCCCACTATCACTGACATACTTGAGCCCATAGTTACAGTGACTCTGTCAATCCATCTTGTTGAAGGTCTTCTCCTTTGCTGATCTTCCATCCTTCCAAGCATGCTGTCCCTTTGCAAGGAATATTCTCTCCTAACAACAAACCCAAAGTCTGTGAGACAACACTTCACCATTCTCACTTCTAGTGAGAACTCTGCCTGCACTGGCTCCAAGACGTACCTCTTTGTTCTTTTGGAAGACCACGACACACTCTTCTCTAACACCACAATTCAAAGGCATAAATTCTTCTGTCATCCTTAATCACTGTCCAGCTCTCAGGTACACAGTAAGTGATTGGAAAGACCATGGCTTGAATCAGGAGCATTTTAGTCTTTAATTAGACCTCATTTCTCCTTAGTATTTCTGGTCAGTTGTTGTTGTTGCTAGGAGCCGTCAAGTCAACTACAACTCATAGCGACCCTATGAACAATAGAGCTATCCTGTGACATCCTCACCACTTCTGATACACGTGCACGCATTGCTGTAGTCACCATGTCAGTCCAGCTCTCTTTCACTGACCCTCCATTCTTCCAAGCATGCTCTCACTTTCCAAGAAATAGACTCTCCTAGCACATGTCCAAAGTATGTGAGAAGTTTTGCTATTCTTCCCTCCAAGAAGTACTCCAGCTGCACCTTTTCTAAGACATACTTGTTCATTCTTTTGTTAGTCTATGTCAGTGCTCTTCTTTCTCCAATACCACAACACAAAGGCATCAATTCTTCTGACATCCTTATTCATTATCCAAGTCTCACAGCAAGTAACAGAAAAGAATCAGGCATACTTTACTCTTCAAACTGACATAAATTGCTCTTTAGTATTTTGAATAGGTCCCTGCCAGCAAACTTGTCCAAAACAATGTTGTTATTCTTGTTAGGTACTGTTGAGTCAAGGACGGCTTACTCATTGTGATCCTATGAACAAAATATCTGAGCTATTATTATTATGACAGAAGTCCAGAACGAAGATAGCATAGTGGAGTGGAATTTGGGGGAGGGATTGTATAATGATGAAAGAATTTTTCCTTTTACTTTTCAAAAAGAAAAGCTAATTGTGGAGAGGGGTGGGCAGGGAGAAAATGCAACAATGAATGGATGGAAATTCAAACTCTCTGTAAACTTTCATTAAAATAAAATTTAAAAAAATAGCAAGCAACAAATGCTGGCGAGGTTGTGGAGAAACTGGAACCCTTATTCCTGTTGGTGGGAGTGTAAAATGGTGCAATCCCTTTGGAAAGCGGTATGGCACTTTCTCAAAAAGTTGCAAATAGAGATACCATTTGACCCAGCAATTCCACTACTGGGAATATACCCTGAAGAGACCATAACTGACATCCAAGCAGATAGATGCACACCCATGTTTATTGCAGCTTTGTTCACAATAGCAAGGAGCTGGAAACAACCTAAGTGTCCATCAACAAACAAATGGATAGAGAAGCTGTGGTATATTCACAAAATGGAATACTATGCTGCATTGAAAAACAAGGAACTTAAGCAATATTATTCAAAATGGTTGCCTCTGGTGAACATTATGCTGAGTGAAGTATCCCAGTCACAAAAGGACAAACATTGCATAGTGCCACTGATGTAAAAGAGGACTGACCTTGGGGTTGAGGAGATACTGAGTAAGATGGGTCCAATAATGTATACTGCACTGAAACAGAGGAGGGAGAAAACTATTTCAAAGAGATATGTGATCAGGTATTTTTGTCATGACAGGAGTCTAGAGCGATGGCTACATGGTGGAGTGGACCTGGGGGAGGGTTTGTAAAACAATGAAAGAATTTTTCTTTTACTTTTCCAAGAGGGTAGTGTTCTGGGTGGGGGGGAGGCTTGGGAGGGGAGAAATGTGCAACAGTGAATGAATGGAAATCCAAAGCCTCTGTAAATTTTTACTGAAATTAATAATAGATTTAAATTTAAACAAATTAAAAAATAAAAATGTCTGAACCCTGTTCTACCCTGTGGCATCGTAACACTTATTGACACATAAAAGCCCATGTCTGCAGTCACCATGTCAATCCACTTGGCTCAAGGGTCTTCCGCTCCTTCTCTGACCCTCCTCCCTTCTCAGAATCATGTACCTCTCCAAGAAATAGCCCCTCCTAGCAACATGACCAAAGTATGTGAAGCGAAGCCTCATCATTCTTGCCTCCAAAGAGCTCTCTGGCTGCACCCTCTCCAGGACATATCTGTTTGTTCTCTTGGCCATCCATAACATGTTCAGTGCTCTTCTCCAAGATCACAGCTCAAAGGCAGAAATTCTTCCTTTGACATCCTTGTTCACTGTCCAGGTCTCAGATGCATAGCAAGTGATCAGAAAGGCAATGGGCTGAATCAAATGCTCCTTAAGCCCCGAAATGGACATCATTACTCCTCAATGATTTGGAGAGGTCTTTAACTGCAGATTTTCCCAACTCAATGTGTCTCCTTATTTTCTGACTGCTAGTACTAAGCTAAGTCAGAATCAACCCATAGTTGATGCATCAGCAAGTTTTCAGAGTTTCACACAGAAAGAGACTGTCCATCTGCCTCTCACAGAGTAGCTGGTGGATCCAAACCACGTGCCTTCAGGTTGGCAGTGCAGCTCCTTAACACCAGGCCACCCATTCCAAAGAAGGATGACCCAACAAGAGCGTGGAAACTATAGAACAGTATCATTGATTTCACATGCAAGCAAGATTCTACTGAAGATTATAAAAAAATGACTGGAACAGCACATCAGTAGAGAACTGCTGGAAGTCCAGGCTGGGTTTAGAA
>NW_006400265.1:318443-321744 GCF_000299155.1 Elephantulus edwardii
GACTAGGAAGGATAGAAGAATTGATGCCTTTGAGCTGTGGTGCTGGAGAAGAGTATTGAATGTACCATGGACTGCCAAGAAAACAAACAGATTCATCTTGGAGAGGGTTAAACCAGGTTGCTCCTTGGAGGCAAGGATTCTGGGGCTTTGTCTCACATACTTTGGACATGTTGTAAGGAGGGACAAGTCCTTGGAAAGGGCCATCATGCTTGGGAGAGAGGAGGGGCAGCACAAGAGGGGAAGACCCTCTATGAGGTGTATTGATTTAGTGACTGGGGTAATCAGGATGGGTGTTTCAGAGGCAGTGCAATTGGCACAGGTAGAGAAGGGTTTAGGCTGTTGTATGTAGGGTTCCTATGAGTCGCAAGCGACTCGACAGCACATAAGAACAACAACAACAAGAGTACTAAGGGTGTTCATTGTGGAGTGGACCCAAGCAAGATTAAGTTGTTAACAGTTTTCATCTCTTCTTCATCCATCATGATGTTGCCTATTTTTCCAGTGGTAAGAATCTTTGTTTTCTTGACATTGAGATGCAATTCATACAAAAGCCGCATTCCTTGATTTTCTACAAGTGCTTCAAGTCCTCCTCACTTTCAGCAAGTAAAGTTTTGTCATCTGCATAAGACAAGTTACTGATGAGTCTTCCTCCAGTTCTGAAGCTACACTCTTCTTCATAGTGTCCAGCATCTTGAATAATGTGCTTGGCATACAGACTGAATAGATATGGAGAGAGAACACAACCCTGACAAGTTTCCTTCTCGATTTTAAATCATGCAATGTTCCCCTGCTCTGTTTTCACAACAGCCTCCGGTCCAGTATAGGTTCCATATGAGCACAATCAAGGGCTCTTGTCACTCCTATTCTTCTCAATGTCAGCCACAACTTGTCATGATTCACAGAGACAAATGCCTTTGCATATTCAACAAAGCACAAATAGCCATTTTTCTTGTATTCTTTACTTTCAGCCAGGATCAGTCTGACATCAGTAATGATATCCCTGGTGCCACCGCCTCTTCTAAATCTCATTTGAACTTCTGGCAGTTCCCTATCTATATACTGTTCTAGAGGTTTTTTAAATGATCTTCAGCAGTATTTTGCTTTCAAGTACAATATGTCTTTTTAAATCAAGACTGCTGGTACCACAGCGTATTGGCTGTGGATCCAAGCAAGATGAAATCATGAACGGTTTCAGTCCTTTTCCCATCTATCATGATGTTGCCCATTGACTTAGTGATAAGAACCTTTGTTTTCTTGATGTTGATATGCAGTCAATATTGAAGACTATAGGCTTTGATCTTCAACAAGTGCTTGAGGTCCTTCTTGCTTTCAGTAAGCAAAGCTTTATCATCTGTATAACACAGTTTGTTGATGAGTCTTCTTCCAGTTCTGAGGCTACACTCTTCTTAAAGTCTGGCTTCATGAATTACATGCTAAGCATAAATATTGAATAGGTATGGAGAAAGGATACAATCCTAATGCATACCCTTCTTGATTTCTTTTTACCATACAATATTCCCTTTTTCTATTTAGACAAAAGCTTCTTGGTTTAAGTATAGATTTCCCCTATTCTTCTCAATGTTAGCCATAGTTTGTTGTGATCCACACAGAAAAAAAAGTTTTTGCATAGCCAATGAAACACAGATACGTTCTTCTGGTATTCTCTGTTTCTCTGTTTTTAGCCATGATCCAAGCCATATGGTGACTTGTTTGTTGTTTTTATTAGGTGCTGTCAAGCACAACTCACAGTGACTTATGAATGGCCAACCTGAAACTTGTTCTGTCCCGTGCCATCCTCATCTTCTCTGACACACGAGAGCCCATTGCTAAAGTCACGTGTCAATCTATCTTATTGGGGATCTTCCTCTTCTTCTTCAATGATCCTCCATCTTTACAAGCATGATGTCCCTCTCCAAGGACTAGCCTCACCAAGCTATATGCCCAAAGTATGAAAGATGAAGCTTCATCAGCCTTGCCTTCAGGAAGCACCTATGGTATATTCACACAATGGAATACTTTGCAGAACTGAAAAACAAGGAACTCATAAAATATTACCAACATGAGTGACCATGAAGGACATCATGCTGAGTGAAATATCTCAGTCACAACAGAATAAACATTGCATAATGCCACTGTTAAAAAACAGAACTGACTTGGGGGTTGGGCCTTAAAGGACAACATGCTGAGTGAAATATCTCCATAACAAAAGGACAAATAATGCTTAACACCACTATTACAAAACAGGACTGACATGGGGGTTGGGAGAAAACTAAGAAATGAGGGGATAAATAATGAACATTGCATTAGAACAGATCAAGAAAAGAACTGCTTAAAAGCAATTTTTGATTATGCATTATTTGTATAACAACAGTCCAGAATAAGACGTGCATAGCAAAGTGAACTAGGAGAGGGGTGGGGAGGAGGAAGGAAATAATGCAACAATGAATGAGTTTAGAGTTTATTTTATGTGAACTGGAGGGTAGGGAGGAAAATGTACAACAATGAATGAATGAATGAAAATCCAACTTTCCTGTAAATTTTCACTAAAATCACAATTAAAAAATATTTTTAAAAAAACCCCACCCAAACCTGCTGTAGAGTCAACTATGGGTTAGTTTTGACTCTACGATATACAACAACAACAACAACAACAACAACAACATTATTTCAGAAATGGATGGTCAGACCTGCTTCCTATTCGGTCTGATAGTTCTTCTGAAATCTGTTCCATCTTGGTAACCCTGTTGGTGTTTTAAATACTGGTGGCATAGCAGCTAGCCTCACAGCTACATGTTACCCACCACAGCTTACAGCTGGACAAACTGACAGATGAGTGATGAAGAAAACATATAAGCAGGAGTTATTGCATCTTCTTCCCCACTCCCCACGTGATTTTCAATACAAAATGCAGTGTAGACACCAAGCAGTGAAGGATAGTGTTATCTGTCTACACTCCGTATCTGCAGAGCTCTTTCTCAGAGACTGATGCACTCTGAAGTTGCACGTCATTGAAGCCTCCTTCTCTTTGAAATACAGTATCTAAGCTGCTTTGAAGGAAATAGCAAAAAATACGGCCCCAGGAATAGATGGTATACCAATTGAAGTATTTCACCTAACAGATGCTGCCCTGGATGTGCTCACCAAGTTGTGCCAAGAAATCTGGAGAACAACCACTAGGCCAACTAACTGGAAGACATTTATATTTGTTCCCACTCCAAAGAAGGGTGACCCAACTGAGTGTGGAAACTATAGAACAATCTCATTGATTTCACATGCAAGCAAGATTCTACTGAAGATTATC
>NW_006400265.1:323659-326671 GCF_000299155.1 Elephantulus edwardii
AGACCCTCTATGAGATGGATTGATTCGGTGACTGGGGTAATCGGGATGGGTGTGCCAGAGGCAGTGCGGTTGGCGCAGGATAGAGCAGGGTTTAGAGCTGTTGTGCATAGGGTCGCTATCAGTCGGAAACGACTCTATGGCACATAACAACAACAACATACATAACTTCACCAACTGAGGGACAGGCTCAGGTTCATGATTTGAGCATAAATGTACTATCAGTTTACACTGACTTGGCAATTGATTGGCTTTATTTCCTCTGAGAAAGATTGTTCCACTATTGCGTTTAAACAGCAGGCACACTTTCATGAGATTGCATGTGCTATTCCACAAAGGACTTAGTTTTTTCTTTTCAACTTTTTACTCTTTAAAATATTTTTTCTATTATTATACTGATTTATTTACAAAGTTCAAATACATTGTTTTTCACAATGGATATTTACCATTTCCTTCACTCCAACCACTCATTAAATTGTGTGATTATTATTATAATCATAATGATTATACATGATTACACCATGGCCTGGATTAGGCGCACCTTTGTCTCTAGGCTGATATTGTTGCTCTTCAGCACTCTGAAGAGGTCCATGACACCAGATTTCCCCAGTGCAATTTGTCTTTTCTTATTGTGTATGGTCAAATCAGAGCCGACCCAT
The DNA here is from genome assembly GCF_000299155.1 of Elephantulus edwardii. Classification (NCBI taxonomy): domain Eukaryota; kingdom Metazoa; phylum Chordata; class Mammalia; order Macroscelidea; family Macroscelididae; genus Elephantulus; species Elephantulus edwardii. The sequence continues at coordinate 324,316 of NW_006400265.1, forward strand.
AGCTGACCTTCCAGCGGGTTTTCAGAGGCAGTTAATCACACGGGAGGAGATTGCCCATCCTTCTCCTACTGAGGTTAGAACTGTGTGCCTTCAGGTCAATTAATCTTTTGATTTTCTGACTGCTGGCATTAAGAGTGTTGATTGTGGAGCCAAGCAAACTGTAAATGCTAACAACCCCAATTTCTTCTCCAACTGTCATGGCGCTGCCAGTTGGCATAGTGAGAACCGTGTCTTCTTGATGTTGAGCTTCAATTCACATTGAAGACTACTGTCCTTGAATTTATGTAACAAGCACTTCAGGCCTTCAGTTTCAGCAAGCAAGGTTGTATCGTCTACATATTGTAAGTTGTTGATTGATGTTGTGGCATCACACTCCTCCTCATAAAGTCCTGCTTTCCAAATGATCTGTTCTGCATACAGATTGAAAATGTATGTGGATAGGATGCATCCCTGACACACTCCTTTCCTGATTATAAACCATGCAGAGTTTCCTTGTTCTGTTCTGAGAAGACTAAGGGTACTGGAGAAGAGTCTAGAAAATATCGTGGACTGCCAAGAAAATAAATCAGTCTGTCTCAGAGAGGGTGAAACCCAGTCTCTCCTTGGAGGGAAGGCTTTTGAAGCTCTATCTCATATACTTTGGGCATGTGGCCAAGAGAGACTTGTCCTCAGAGAAGGACATTATGCTCAAAGGGTGGAGGGACAGCGCAAGAGAGGAAGACCCCAGATGAGATGGATTGATACAGTATATCGGGCAATGGGGGTTGGTGAGTCGGAATTAGTGAGAGTGGCTCAAGAACAGGGCAGAGTTCAGAGCTGCTATACATGGGGTCGCTATACATTGCAGGTAACTCAAATGCACATAACAACAACATACTATAGTGTTTGGATTTTTACTTAAGCCTCTTGCTTAGAATCAACAAGACCTTGGTGAGGGCCTTTGTATTTAAAGTTGGTTGTTATTATATTTTGGAGGAGAATTCTTCTAAGTAGTACAGCACTCTTCTGTCAATATGTTGTACTGAGGTAATCTGGGGTTGCTGTGATGCTGAACCTTATGCCACTGGGATCTCAAATGCCATAACTGTTACCCATGGTGGACAGTGTTTGATGGAGCTCCCAGTTTAAGACAGGTTTGGAAGCAGGAGTGGCATAAATTTCCTAAACAACATGCCTCTGGAAACTATGAAGTTCGGTAAATGACTATAGTTATAGGAAGGCTTCAGGCCTTTTGTTCAAAGGGTCCCTATGAGTTGTGTTAGACTCGACAGCAATCAACAACAATAACAACATGATTAACACACCCTCCTCTGCCCATCCTCAACCCTCTGCATCCACCCCCCCCCTTAGATCTTCATACTCATTCTACAATAACAGTTTTATATAGTATTTGTCCTTATGGGACTGAGTTCATTCACGTAGCATAACGTTCTCAGTCCCACCCATGTTAGGCAGTAATTTACAAAATCATTGCTCCTGTGGGCTGCATAATATTCCATTGTGTGATTGTACCATAATTTCTCAATCCTTTCTATTGTGATTGGACATCTGGGCTGTTTCCATGTTCTCGTGATGGTGAATAACATTGCTATGAACACAGGTGTACAAGTCTCCATTTGAGACTCAGGTCTCTTTTTCTTGGGGTATATTCCAAGCGGTGGAATAGATGTGTCATATGGAATTTCCATGTTCAGATTTTTGAAGAAGTGCAAAACTGCCTTCCAGAGTGGTTGTACCATTTTACAATCCTACCAACAATGCATAAGAGTTCCTATCTCAGAAACTGTCAAGATTTTTTTGGAGAGGAAAGAGAACTCTAATAAGCAAAACAATTCTGAGAAACAAAAATGAAGTGAGAAGCATAGCCTCCCTGACCTCAAAACCTATTACAGAGTGGTAGTAAGTACCAGTACAATGGCAGACAGATAGACCAATGGAACAGAATTGAGAACCTAGAAATAGATCCAGCTATCTATGGCCAACTGATACTTGACAAGGAAAGAAAACCTATCAAATGGGGAAATGACAACCTCTTCAACAAATGGTGCTGGCAAAACAGGACTGTTACCTACAGATAGCTTAAACAGGATCCACATCTCACACCATACACAAAAATCAACTCAAGGCAAATTAGAGACCTGGGAGTAAAGATCAAAACCATAGAGTTAATAAGAGACAAACTGGGATCAAGCTTAGAAGGCCTAGTCTATGGTATAAAGAGACTGACACATAGAGCCATAAATGCACAATCTGGAGAGGTTAAAATTGATGAATAGGACATGCAAGCAAGATTCTGCTGAAAATGATCCAGAAATGACTGGAGCAACACTCAACAGAGAACTGCCAGATGTGCAGG
>NW_006400265.1:327121-328219 GCF_000299155.1 Elephantulus edwardii
TTGCTGAAACTGAGGAGGACCTGAAGCGCTTGCTGCAGAAGATCAAAGACTATAGCCTTCAATATGGATTGAAGCTCAATATCAATAAAACAAAGATTCTCACCACTGGGCCAATTGGCAGAATCATTATGGATGGTGAAGAGATTGAGATTGTTAACAGTTTTAGTTTGCTTGGTTCCACAGTCAACACTCTTGGTACCAGCAGCCAGGAAATCAAGTGACAAACTGCATTGGGAAAGTCAGCTGTCAGGGACTTCTTCAGACTACTGAAGAACAATGACATCAGACTGGAGACTAAGGTGTGCCTGATCCTGGCCATAGTTTTTGCAATCGCTTGCTTTGTGTCAGAGAGCTAGACAATGACTAGGGATGATAAAAAGATAATTGATGTATTTTAGCTGTGGTGCTGGAGAAGAGTAATGAATATACTATGGAATGCTAGGAGAACAAACAGGTTCATCCAGGAGAGGGTGCTGCTCGTTGGAGGCAAGGATTCTGAAGCTTTGTCTGACGTACTTAGGGCATGTTACAAGGAGGGACCATGCCATGGAGAGTGACATCATGTTTGGGATGGTGGAGGGACAGCACAAAAGAGGAAGACCGTTGATGAGATGAATCGATTCAGTGACTGGGGTAGTGGAAGTAGGTATGTCAGTGACAATGAGGTTGGCACAGGATAGAGCAGGGTTTAGGGCTCTTGTACATAGCGTTGCAAGCGACTCAACATAACAACAAGAAGGACCTTCTAAAGATTAAAGCCCTGGGTACATAAAAAACACTTTCCAACAGAGTGAAAAGAAAACCTAATGACTCGGGGGGGGGGGGGAATTGATAATACTATTTCAGACAAGGGTATCATATCAAAAGTTCACAGATTGCTACAGGGCCTGCAAAAAAAAAAGACTGATAACACAACTCAAAAATGGCTAAAAAACATAGAAAGAATTTTCACAGAGGAAGATATTTAGATGGCCAACAGACACAAGAAGAAATGCTCAAAATCACTAGCAATAAATAAGATGCAAATTAAAACCACAATGAGATACCATCTCACTCCAGTAGCAGTGGCAAAGTTTAAGAGGACAACAAGTAATAAAT
>NW_006400265.1:334831-337606 GCF_000299155.1 Elephantulus edwardii
GAGAGGGACATCATGCTTGGGAGGGGGGAGGGACGGCGCAGGGGAGGAAGGCCCTCTATGAGGTGGATTGATTGAGTGACTGGGATAATTGGGATGGGAGTGTCAGAGACAGTGCGATTGGCACAGGACAGAGCCGAGTTTAGGGCTGTTGTACATAGGGTTGCTATGAGTCGCAGGCGACTCGACGGCACATAACAACAACAACAACAACAACACTTAAGGGGATTGTACAATTTTCCATTGTTAACTATTTCACACTTCAGTTGAATTTTTTTTCCTCAGCTGTAAATATCATGGAACAAAATTAACAAGAGAAAACATCTAACTTTTTTTTAAAAAAAGCTCTTTTTGGTTTAAGTATATAATGGAAATAAAAACCGAATACTGACATTGTAATATGTGATCATATTCTTCTAAAACTAAATGGGAGCAAGAGACATATCTTGGGAAAGCTCACCTGAAAAATAGCAAAAATATGGTATATTTCTAGAGACATGTAAAATAGAGATTTGTCCTTTACATGAATTGCTGCATAATGAATAGACTTCAGATCCAAGAAATACATAATGAGAGATGTAATTTTGTTAATAAAATTCAGATAATAAATTAGGTACAAATTCACATGCATCATGCATTAAATTATTTTGTTATATTGAGATTTACTACTTTTTGTGAGTGGAAGGGTAGTAATTCCTTTTAAGTGGACATGCCTTGAGCGTCCTATGTAACACAGCCTTTATGTGACTTGGCTGAACTCTGACTTGGACTATGGAGCTGACCTCTATTCTATGTTGGGAGTGACATATTTTAGGCTTCAGCACATAGATTTAGGCTGCAGCTGAGGAACTTGGGATGCTGGTCAGTGATTTTCTGTTTCAGCTGTTGGTCCTTCTTCCCCCTTTCTAAAGTACTAAATCACTGCCTTCCACCTCAACACCACCAGGAAAAGAAAAAGGGAAAAGTCCTTTGAAAGCAAGCTGAGTGGCATAAAACCTGCATCTTTTGCATGATGTTGTTGTAAGGCCAGATCCGAAAATTTACTGTAAACACATATATATGGTGGTTGTTGTGTATCATCGAGTCAGAACTGACCCATAGCTGACTCTACGACAGGTATTCAAGGGTGGTTAATCACATGAGAGGAGACTGCCAATCCTTCTCTCATGGAACACCTAGTAGCCTTGAACTGTGTGCCTTTGGGATTGCAAATAGTAGGTTTTTTTTAAAATAGAGATTTACATGGTGTCCATCAGGAGGGACTGAAGCAAGTGCTGTGCACAGTTGCATTAATCTAAACCACTTTGTAAAAGATTTCCTCTGTGAAGTCTGAGCACTTTTCATTGCTTCTCAGATCTTTCCATTTTTTTAAAATAAAAGATTGTTATTTTATATTGGTTTATTTATAAACTTTGTATATATTGTTTTCACACTGGATCTTTCCTATTTCCTTTACCCACCCCTCCCTCCACCCATCAAATTATGAGACCCTATGATTAATCCCCCCCTCACTCATCTTCACCTCTGTGCTCCTCCCCCTTCCCCTCTTGCATCTTCATACACGGTCTACAATAATGGTCTGATACAGTATTTGTCCTTACGGGACTGAGTTAGTTCACATAGCATAATGCTTTCCAGTACCTTCCAAGTGAGGAAGTGATTTACAAAAGCATTTGACTTTGAGGATCATAACAAACTTTGGTGAATATTGAGATAAATGGGAATCCCAGAACAGCTAATCACGCACACATGAAACCTATACCTAGACCAAGGAGTCGTTCAAACAGCACAAGGGGAAACTGCATGGTTTAAAATAAAGGAAGGTATGCATCAGTTCTGTATCCTTTTTTCTCCATACCTATTCAATCTGTATGTTGAGTAAACAATTTGAGTTGCGGTGCTGAGAGTGTTGAATATCTCATGGACTGCAAGAAAAAACAAACAGGTTCATCCTGGAGAGAGTGAAACATTTCTTGGAAGAAAGGATTCTGAAGCTCCATCTGACATAATCCGGACATGTTGCAAAGAGGGACCAGTCCTTGGAGAGGGGCATCATGCTTGGGAGTGCAAGAGGGGAAGGCCCTTGAGAGTCAGGGGTAATGGGAATAGGTGTGGCAGAGACAATAAGGTTGGCTCAGGATAGAGCAGGGGTCAGAGCTGTTGTACATAGAGTCACTATGAGTCACAAGCAACTTGATGGCACATAACAACAACAGGTTCTATGAAGAAAAACATGTCATCAGGATAGGAGAATGACTGATCAACAGTCCTCATTATGCAAATAGCACAACCTTGCTTATTGCAAGTGAGGAGAACTTTAAATATTACAGAAAATAAAAAATCAAACAATACAATATCATTAATTTAACATCAATTATCATTAATATCACATGCAAGCAAGATTCTGCTGAAGATCATCCAAAAACGACAGGAAGAGTACATCAACAGAGAACTGTCTGAAGTGCAGGCTGAGTTTAGAAGGGGCCGTGGTACTAGGGATATTATAACTATGTTAGATGGATCTTGACTGAAAGCAGGGAGTACCAGATGAATGTCTATCTGTGCTTCATTGATTATTCAAAGGCATTTGACTGTTTGTATCACAACAAACTGTGGCTGTCTCTGAGAAGAATGGGAATCCCAGAATATTTTAATGTGCTAATGCAAAAACTTATAGTTGGACCAGGAGGCAGACATCTGAACAGAGCAAGGGAACAATGTATGTTTCAAAATTGGGTAGGGTGTACACCAGGGATGTGGCCTATCTCCATACCTTCT
>NW_006400265.1:338913-339978 GCF_000299155.1 Elephantulus edwardii
CTTTCTCAAAAAGTTGCAAATAGAAATACCATTTGACCCAGCAATTCCACTACTGGGAATATATCCTAAAGAAACCATCACTGCCATCCAGGCAAGTATATGCACACCCATGTTTACTGTGGCTTTGCTCACAACAGCAAAGAGTTGGAAACAGCCCAAGTGCCCATCAACAAACAAATGGATAAACTGTGGTATATGCTGCATCAAAAAACAAGGAAATCGTTAAATATTACACAAAATGGGTAACCCTGGAGGACATTATGCTGAGTGAAATATCTTTGTCACAAAAGACAAGTATGGTATAATGCCACTGTTATAAAACAGGACTGACATGGGGGTTCAGGGGAAACCAATAAAAGAGGGGATAAATAATATACACAGCTCTGAAACAGACGAGGTAGAGAACTGTATAAAAGGAATATATGATTAGGTATTAATGGCATGAAAGTGTCCACAATAAGAGCTGCATAGTAAAGTGGTCAGGGGTGCGGGTAGGGGACTGTATAATAATGAAAGATCTTTTTTCCAAAGAAAAAAGCAATCTGGGGGCGGGGGGTAGAGGAAGAAAATGTACAATTAATGATTTGAAACCCAAGTTCTTTATAACCGTTCATTAAAATCATAATTAAAAAATAATTTAATAAAAAAGAAAGAAATTAAAAGACGTATTGCATTCGGAATGTCTGCTGTGGAGGACTTCTCAAAATGTTGAGCAGCAATCATGTCAGTTTGAAGACTTAAGTTAAGCACCTAATTCAAGCCATGATCTTTAAATTAGTTGCTAAGCAACTTAAAGCTCAATAAGGAAAAGAATGACAGAAGAAGAATCAATGTCTTCAAGTTGTAGTATTGGAGTTACTGTTATTATATACCGTCAAGTCACCTATGACCCACAGCTATTCCTATGTACAGCATCTCTGAAGCCAGCCCTGTCCTGAGCCTGTCTCACTGATTTCAACACACTCGCTCAGCACTTCTTAAGCTCAAGAAACTGAAGAACAAATTCAAACCTAGAGTTGCTATAATCAAGGATGCTTTAGGCAGAATATTAAATGATCCAGGAAG
>NW_006400265.1:341553-346904 GCF_000299155.1 Elephantulus edwardii
TGTGTCAGAGGCAATGCGATTGGCACAGGATAGAGCAGGGTTTAGGGATGTTGTGCATAGGGTCGTTATGAGTCGCAAATGACTCAATGGCACATAACAACAACCCCCCACTGCCCCAGTCACTTTATCAATTCATCTCATCCAGGGTCTTCCTCTCCTGTGCTGTCCCTCCACCCTTTCGAGCATGATGTCCTTCTCCAAGGATAGTCACTCCTAGCCATGTGCTCTAAGTATGTGAAAGGGAGCTTCAAAATCCTAGCCTCCAAGGAGAAACTTGGTTTCACCCTCTTTAAGACAGACCTATTTGTTTTTCTGGCAGTCCATAGTATGTGTAAGACTCTTCTCCAGCACCACAATTCGCAGGTATGATTTTTCTTCTGTCATCCTTAGTCACTGTTCAGCTCTGATGCATAGCAAGTAATTGCAAAGACCATGGACTAGATCAGGCGTGCCTTAGTCTCTCGACTGACAGAATCGCATTTCAGTACTCTGAAGGGTCCCTTATAGCAGATTTCCCCAAGGAAATTAGTCTTTTGACCTCTTGACTGCTAATGCCAAGAGTGTTGATTGTGGAACTTAGCAAGTTGTAATTGTTAATAACCTCGATCTCTTCTCTATCTATCATGGTTCTGCCAATTGGCCCAGTTGTAAGAATTTTTGTCTTCTTGATGTTGAGCTTCAATCCATATTGAAAGCTACAGTCCTTGACCTCCTCCAGAAAACGTTTCAGGTCCTTCTCACTTTCAGCAAACTTGTTTCATTTGCATAATGTAGGTTGTTGATGAGTCTTCCTCCCATCCCGATGGCAAATTCTTCCTTATAAAGTCCAGCTTTCCAAATGCTCTGTTCTGCATATAGATTTAAAAGAAAAGGAGACAGGATGCATCCCCGACACACACCTTTTCTGATTTTGAACTGTGTAGGTGCTGGAGAGGAGTACTAAGTATTCCACGGGATACCAAAGAACAAAAAAAGTATGTCCTTGAGAAGGTGCAGCCAGAGTCTTTTTAGAGACAGAGATGGTGAAGCTTTATCTCACATACTTTGGATGTGTGTTGTTGTCTGGTGCTGTTGAGTCGAGTATGACTCATAACAACCCTTTGAACAACAGATATGAACCCTGTCCTATCCTATGCCATCTTCACAATCTCTGAAATACTCAAACCCATTGCTACAGTCACAATGTCATCTCACCTGGTGGAGCGTGTCCTCCTCTTTCCAGCCTCTTCACCTACCCGAGCACAATGTCCCTCTCCAAAGAATAGCTTCTCCTTACAACATGCTCAAAGTATGTGAGATGATGCTTTATCGTTTTTGCTTCCAAGGAGTATGCTGGCAGCACCTTTTCCAAGAAGTATCTGTTCTTTTGGCAGTCTCTCATATATTCAGCACTCTTCTACATCATAGTTGAAAGGTATGAATTCTTCTGCATTGTAATGAAGGGCTATTTCCTTGGAAAGATATATCATGCTTGGAAAGGTGTAGGATCAGGGAAAGAAAGGAAGACCCTCAACAAGATTAACTGACACAGTGACTGAGGCCATGAGCTCGAGTATGTCAGAGATGATGAGGATGGCACAGGGTAGGTCAGGGTTCAGACCTGTTGTTCATAGGGTCCTCACGGGTTGCATTCAACTCTGCAGCATCTAGTAACAACAACAATGGAAAATGATGTTGAAGCTATGTAATGATGCCCCATAAGCTGATAAATCAAATAGTAGCAGAAGGATCATGGGTGGAATGAAAAATCTCTTAATGCTATCACAGTCTTAAACTAATGTAAGGGAGTTTCCTCTGGGTTGTGACCTGTAATAACTTTTATGTCAGTAGAGATAAGAGGAAGAAAGCAAAGAAAGTGTGGGGACCTCAGTTCCACAAAGAAAGAATGATCAAGAGTGTAGTGTGTCCCTCAGACTTCAGTTTTTGTGTGAGGAAGCTCCCTGATACTGGATAAGGCCAGAACACATGAGACTCTCCAAGGAATGCCAGACCTACAGATGCTGCATGAAACAAGAAACTTTCCCCAGAAATGAAACAGAGGCAGTGGACCTTGACCTCAAGCTGGCACCCCGAACTTCGACTTCTATCCTCCTAAACTGTAAGAAAATAAAGTTCTGTTGGTTAAGGTCATCCACATGAGATAGCACTAATACAGCAGCACTTGATAACAGTAACCTCCTTGTAAAGAAAAAGATAAATGTAATAATAAAAGTTTTCATGAAACATGCCATGTCATCAGATGAGGGGAAGAGTTGGATTTTCTCTGAGTTAAAAATGTAGATGTAAGTATTTTTCTCTTTTGTTCTTATCTGGCACTAGACAACCAAGAAGTCTTTCTCAATCAGTATGCTAAGCAAATTACCTAAGAAGCTGGACTCTATGAAGAGGAATGTAGTGTCAGATTGGAGGAAAACTCATCAGTTCAGTGACCTGTGTTATGCAAATGGCATGACCTTGCTTGCTGAAAGGGAAGAGGACTTAAAGTGCTTGCTGAAGAATTAGATCAAAGACTGTATTCTTCAATATGGATTAAATATCAACATCAAGAAAACAAAATTCTCATCACTGAACCAACAGCAGCATTATAAAAGACAGAAAAAAGATTGAAACTCTCAATGACTTCATCTTACTTGGATCCATAATCAACACCCTTGGAACTAGCAGACAGGAGACCAGGAGATTTATTGCACTCAAAATGTCTGTAGTCAGGGAACTTTCCAAATTATTGAGGAGCAATTACGTCAGTTTGAAGACTAAGGTGCACCTGATTCAGAACATGATCTTTTCAATTACTTGCTATGCTGACAAAAGTTAGAAAATGGCAAAGGATGATGGAAGAATTGGTGCCTTTGAGCTGAGGGGTTGAAAGCACTAAATATCATCCCATGTGCTTCAAAAAGAACAGATTTCTTGGAGAAGGTGCAGACAGAGTGCTCCTTGGAGGCAAAGGAGGACAACCCATAGTGACTCTCTAAACAACAGATCTAATCTCTGTCCTATCCTGTGCCACCCTTGTCATCTCTGATACAATTGAGTCCATTGCTGTACACACTATGTCAATTCATCTCATTGAGGGTCTTCTTCTCTTTTGCTGACTCTCTGCCTTTCCAAGCATAAAGTCCTTTTCTAAGGAAATAACCCCTCCTACCAACATGTCCAAAGTGTATGGGATGACACTTTCTCATCTTGGCCTCCAGAGAGCACTCTAGCTGCACCTTCTCCAAAACATAATTGTTCTTTTGGCAGTCCATATTCAGTACTCTTTTACAGCACTACAGCTCAAAGGCATCAATTCTTCTGTCATCCTTATTCATTGTCCAGTTCTCAGTGGCATAGAAAATGACTGAAAACACCATGGCCTGAGCCAGGTGTTCCTTAGTCTTTAAATAGATATTATTGCTTCTTGGTTATTTGGGAGATATCCCTAATTACAGGCTTGCCCAGTGCAATATGATTCCTGATTACCTTACTGCTGATACCAAGGGCGCTGAATGTGAATCCAAGTAAGATAAAATTGTTGACAGCTTCAATCTTTTTTCCATCTATCACAATGTTGCTTATCAGTCTAATAGTGAAGAATTTTGTTTTCTTTTTTTAAATTTTGTTTTCTTGATGTTCAGATGCAATTCATATTGAAGGCTGTAGTCTTTGGTCTTCTGTAGCAAGCATTTCAGATAACTTGATAATCAATATATTCTTTTTTTATTTTGTAAGTTTTTTTAATTGGGAAAAACATATTGGGGGTACAAGGAGGTGAGGGTTGGGGGCAGAAGGGTAAGGATGGGCCAGGATGCAGTTGCAGAGCTGCACAGTTTGGTCGGTGGGGGGAGCAGGTGAAGGAAATAATGAGGGTCCAGAGGGGACCAGATACTACAGAGGAATGACAAGCATTTTCCAATGGTAATTAAACCAACTGTCTTATTGATTTGGGAATTGGATGCCAACTCTCTGGCTTCTTCATGCTGAACAGGGGCGTAGATGTAAAGGGGGGAAGGGAGGACGCTTTATCACCTTACTGGTGGTCTTGGGTTAAAGCTGCTTGCCTTCTTGCTCTGTTAGAAGATATTTTCCTGACATTTGCTCCCCTCTGGACTGCAAAGCGTTTTCCCAGGTGAGTCCAGTGGGGATGGCTGGTTGAACCTAGAGGCTCCATCCTCTTTTGCTTCCTTAGCTTTCAGTTGTATTTCCTTTTTGTCACTGGCACTGGGTTCAGGGTCAATTCTGGAGTAAAACTCAGAATTAAGGTTACCTATAGGAAAGGGAGCAAACCTAGAGAGAGCAAACTTGTGAGTTACAGATAGAAGGGCTTTGAGGGTGTTGCTTTCCAGTTTACTGGGGGGGGAGGGTGGCAGGAGGTGGCCTATGTAACATTGGATACCCTAGGCATTCTTTTTTTTTCTTTCTCCTTCCCCACCCAGGGGTCAATCTGCGGACAATGGCACAAACTGGGGACTGAGGAGCTCACCCTGAGGGCTGCAACGGCTCGCCCCAAGCCGGGGGCCGAGGGCAGCCTGCCCCGGGCAGAGGGCCATGACAGCTGGCCCCGGGCAGAGGGCTGTGACGGCTCGCCCCGAGTCGGGGGCCAAGGGCAGCCCGCCCCGGGCAGAGGGCCTAGGGCAGCCCATCCCGGGCAGAGGGTCGAATCAATATATTCTTGCATACATCCTGACTTTATTATATTAAGGGGGAGCTCTTGGCCAACTGACTGGAAGAGGTCTATATTTGTTCCCATCCCAAAAAAGGGCGACCCAACTGAGTGTGGAAACTACAGAAGAATCTCATTGATTTCACATGCAAGCAAGATTCTACTGAAGATTATCCAAAAACGACTGGAACAGCACATCAGCAGAGAACTGCCAGACGTCCAGGCTGGGTTTAGAAAGGGTCGTGGTACGAGGGATATTGTAGCTGATGTTAGATGGATCTTAGCTAAAAGCAGGAATACAAGAAGAATGTCTGTGTTTCATTGATTATGCAAAGGCATTTGACTGCATGGATCATAACAAACTGTGGCTGACTCTGAGAAGAATGGGAATCCTAGAACATTTAATTGTGCTAATGTGAAACCTATACTTGGACCAAGAGGCAGTCGTCAGAACAGAGCAGAGCAAAACTGCATGGCTCAATATTGGGAAGGGTGTATGCCAGGGATGTGTCCTATCTCCATACCTTTTCAACGTGTATGCAATGCAGATTATCCGAGAGGCTGGGCTCTATGAGGAGCAGCGTGGCGTTAGGATCAGTGGAAGATCTATCAACAATCTGCGTTATGCAGGTGACACAACCCTGCTCGCTGAAACTGAGGAGGACCTCATGCACTTACTGCAGAGGGTCAAGGACTGCAGCCTTCA
>NW_006400265.1:347339-390491 GCF_000299155.1 Elephantulus edwardii
GGATTCTGGGGCTTCGTCTGACATACTTTGGACATGTTGTAAGGAGAGACAGGTCTTTAGAGAGGGACATCATGCTGGGTAGAGTAGAGGGACAGTGAAGGAGGGGAAGACCCTCTATGAGGTGGATTGATTCAGTGACTGGGGTAGGGTGTGTCAGAGGCAATGAGACTGGCACAGGATAGAGCACGGTTTAGGGCTGTTGTACATACGGTCACTATGAGTCGCAAACGACTCGACGGAACATAAAAACAACAACAACAACAACTGGTGGCCTAGTAGTGAAAAACTACACTGCAGTCCAAATGCATGCAGTTCAAATCCACTAGATGTTCTATAGGAGAAGAAGGGGCAATGCCCTTCTGAGTAACTTACAGTCTGTAAAAACAAATTGTAGAATCAGCTATGAGTCAATTAGGACTCAACAGCACACAACAACAACAATATATTAAGGAATACTGCTAGATGTAGTACTAGAGGTGGAGCCAAGATAGGGAGTCGGAGAAATCAAGAAATGTGTATATCAGGGCTGTATCATATCTCCACTATTCAATTTCTATACTGAGCGATCATTCAAGAATATTGATTTTATGAAGAGGTACTTGGCATCAGGATTGAAAGAAGACCTTCAAGAACTTGCATTATGCAGACAACAGAACCTTGCTTCCTGGAAGTGAAGAGGAGCTGAAACACTTGCTGCAGAACATCAAAGACTATAGTCTTCAATATGGATTAAATCTCAGCAGGAAGAAAAATTTTCATCACTAAGACAATAGGCAACATCGTGATAGATGGAGAAAAGACTGAAGTTGTTAATTATTTTATTTTGCTTGGATCCACAATCAACAACCTTCATCCCAGAAGTCAAGAAATCAGAAGACTGTATTGGGAAAAATCTGCTGTTAAGGACCTCTCCAAAATGCTAAGGTACAATAAGCATGTGAGACAAAGCTTTATCATCTTTGTCGCCAAGGAGCACTCTGACGGTACTTTCTCCAAGACATATTTGTTTGTTCTTTTGACAGACCATGGGATGTTTAGTACTTTTCTCCAACACCACAGCTCAAAGGCATCAATTCTTCTTCTGTCATCCTTATTCAGTATCCAGCTCTCAGATGAATAGCAAGTGATCAGAAAAAAAAGACAAACCATGGTCTGAATCAGATGCACCTAAGTTCACAAACAAACATCATTGCTCCTCAATAAATTGGAGATGTCCCTGACTGCACACTTTCCCAGTACAATACAACCCCTGATTTCTCCACTTTAGAGACAGTCCAGCAGTTTCTCCTCAATGAACTGTCTTTCTTGGCCTGAACTGCATTCTGTCTTTCCTCAACAACCTTATATTTCTGGTGCCAAAACCCAAGAGGGAACAAACCCTGATTCCCTAACTTTCCTGTCTCTCTTTTTCTCTCTACCTCCTTGCAAGTCTTATCCACAGAGACTAGAGATCTCTCCTGAGCTCACTTCATAAGCTCAGTGAAAGCCACTGAGGGCCTGTGCCTCCTATTGCTTATGTAAGTGGGAATGGACTCTGCTCTGATTCCATATTGAGATTCTCTGAAAATTCTGCAAAATTGTCTTCTGTCTCTCCATTATATGTAACCTATCCCTCTCCTCTATCCTAAAGGCACCTAGGATGTGCTGAATCATCCCAAATGGTTTCAGTACTCCATGGGCTTGATCTACCTTCGGATTGCCCCTCTTTGAACTGCTGAGAGGAGAGCAATTTGGGGTAAGTGGTGATGGTCCTCTTCTACCGGATCTCTTGCTCTCTTAGGGCTCTAGAAGTAATAGCACTAGGCCAGGCAGATCCCTTGGCCTCCTGGGCAAGTCTCTCCTGATGCTGGGGTTGCCCACATTGTGAGTAGATCTTCTTCTCATGAGGACAAAAGGAAATTAATGGATACCTTTTTCCCTGAAGAGTCTCTCTGTCTCTCTGTCCCTCCCTCCCTCCCTCAACTCGTCATCCCCAGTGATGGGAGCCAGCCAATCCCACCCTTCTCAGAAAACTCCACTGGGTTGTCTCCTCCACTCCCTTAATACTTCCTTATTGCAAGAACACTGCATAGCCACAATATCAATTAAATAATAGGTCTCTGTAGCCCTAAAACGGGACCCCCAATTTCAACACTCTCCTGTTCCCATCAAAACTCCCTCACTTTTGACCTTGCTGATCTCTTGGCAGTCCCTACTGCTCCTGCTCTCCCACCTCTGCCATGTACAAATGTTGTCTCATCACAGGAGGTCCCTTTCATGTCCACCTCAGACTCAAAGCCCTCCTTTCTTTTTCTCCCCTCCTGCCTGTCCTACTCACTCCTACAGCCTCAGCAACACAGATCGAGCCAGGAACTACAGCCAAACTTTTCCCCCACCTTCTACTGTTTTCTCTGTCTCTCTCTACTCATCCTGTTCAATCTTCTGCAACTAAAATGTTTTACAACCCTGACCTGCAAATAAAATATCACTTCCCTTCCTTTTCTGATCTCAACCCAGTATACCATGCTCCTCTAGCTCTCTACACCAAAACACACAGACAAATCCTCCAAGCTCCTGTACCCTCTTCTCTCTCAAATAGAAGCTGCTAGACTTAGAAGAAATGGCAGCAGTAAACAATCAAAAGCATTATAAAAGATAAGCTTACACATGTATAGAGTATTTTACTTTGCTTAAAATAAGTTTTAAAAAATTGTTGTTACTCTTTTCCTTAGAGTATATTCTACCCACCTTAAGCTTAACTTTTCAGCCAAAGTTCAAACAAAGCAAAAAAATTCTCCACAATTTAAAGAACCTGTCAACTTTTAAAATGCACTAACTTAGACCCTAAGTCTCAAAAGAAAAAAAATAGTAATAAATTATCATTCTACCAGTCTTCCCCTAATATGGAAAGGTTTTAGCCACCAAAGTAAGTTAAACCAAATTTTAACTGCTGCTATTTCAATGTTCAACAATAATAACTTGAAAGAAAAAAAAAGAACTAACTAAAAGTCTAACTTCTTAAAAATGCTATTGCAGTATAGTTTTTCATTCAACATGCCATAAAACTCAAACTAAACTTTTGCTTCCAGTGTAAAAAGCCTTATCAAGATCTCATAAGCCATAAATACATATTTTTAAGAACCCCAAAACAACAAAAACAAAAAGAAAAACACTGCAAGAAAATAAAGGCCAGAAGGGAAGCATTCTTCCATTTGGTTCCAATGCAGTTCTCATAAATACCTAGCTCCATAATACCCCAACTGTGTCTTAGTGGCAAAAAAGCAATTACACTGATGGAGTCTTGGCTCCCTCAGAGCCACAATGAGTGATCAACACAGTATCTCCATATACCTGGAGAAGCCTTGAGTATGCATAGACATTGCTGGTAAGATAATTCACTTTCTTCTCAACGCTAACATAAGTTATATAGTCTTACCATCTTTTGTTAACTTACTTTTCCCCTGCAAACTAACTATAGTAAGCATTAAAAAAAACCCCTACAAATAAATATCAAACTCCTCTGATAAACTGTATATAAAATAGAGTATTATATTCCTGCCAGGGATGCATCCTATCTCCATACCTTTTCAACCTATATGCAGAATAGATTATCCAGGAGGCTGGGCTCTATGAGGAGAAATGTGGGGTCAAGACTGGTGGACAATTTATCAACAATCTGCGTTATGCAGATGACACAACCCTGCTTGCTGAAACTGAAGAGGACCTGAAGCACCTGCTGCAGAGGGTCAAGGACTGCAGCCTACAATATGGATTGAGGCTCAATATCAAGAAGACAAAGATTCTCACCACTGGACCAATTGGCAGCATCAGGATGGATGGTGAAGAGATTGAGATTGTACACAGCTTTAGTTTGCTTGGCTCCACAGTCAACAGTCTTGGCACCAGTAACCAGGAAATTAAAAGGCGCATTGCCATGGGAAAGTCTGCTGTTAGGGACCTCTCCAAAGTAATGAAGAGCAATGATGCCTCTCTGGAGACTAAGGTGCATCTGATAGAGGCCATGGTCTTCACAATCACTTGTTATGCATCAGAGAGTTGGACAATGACCAAAGAGGATAGAAGGAGAATTGATGCCTTTGAGCTGTGGTGCTGGAGAAGAGTATTGAGAATACCATGAACTGTTAGGAAAACAAACAGATTCATCCTGGAAAGGGTTAAACCAGGTGGCTCCTTGGAGAGAAGGATTCTGAGGCTCCATCTAACATACTTTGGACATGTTGTAAGGAGAGACAGGTCTTTGGAGAGGGACATCATGCTGGGTAGAGGGTCAGCGCAGGAGGGGAAGACCCTCTATGAGATGGATTGATTCAGTGACTGGGATAATCGGGATGGGTGTGTCAGAGACAGTGCGATTGGCACAGGACAGAGCAGAGTTTAGGACTGTTGTACATAGGGTCGCTATGAGTCGCAAGCATAACAACAATAACAACAACATGGGGGAAACCATAAATGATCCATGAAACATCAAAAGAAGATGGAAGGAATATAGAGATTCACTATACTAAAAAGAATTGGCTGACATGGAAATATTTCTGGAAGTAACCCATATGTACAACAAACAGTGCTATCCTGGATGTACTCACTAAGTTGTGCCAAGAAATGTGGAGGACAACCTCCTGGCCACTGATGGAAAAGATCTATATTTGTTCCCATTCCAAAGAAAGGTGACCCAAAAGACTGCGGATTATCGAACAATATCATTAATATCACATGCAAACAAGATTCTACTGAAGGTTATCCAAAAACAACTGGAAATGTACATCAACCGAGGACTGCCAGATGTGAAAGGCGGGGTTTAGAAGAGGTCATGGTACTTGGAACATTATATCTAATGTTAGATGGATCTTGGCTGAAAATAGGGAGTACAAGGGGGGTGTCTATCTGTGTCTCATTGACTATGTAAAGCCATTTGACTGTGTGGATCACAGAAAACGTGGATGACTCTGAAAAGAATGGGAGTCCCAGAATATTTGATTGTGCTTATGCAAAACCTGTACTAGGACCTGGAGGCAGTCATCAGAACAGAGCAAGGAGATACTGTATGGTTCAAAATCAGGAAGGGTTTATGCCAGGGATGTATCCTTTCCATACCTTTTCAATCTATATGCAGAACAGATCATCCACGAGGTTGGGCTCTGTGAGGTGAAATGAGACATCAGGATTGGAGGAAGACTCATCAACAATCTGCGTGAAGCAGAGAACACAACACTGCTTGCTGAAACTGAGGGGGACCTGAAGTGCTTGATGCAGAAGGTCAAAGACTGCAGCCTTCAATATGGATTGAAGCTCAACATCAAGAAAAGAAAGATTCTCACCACTAGGCTGATGAGTAGCATTATGATAGGTGGTGAAGAGACTGAGATTGTTAATAGCTTTCGTTTGCTTGGCTCCACAATCAACACTCTTGGTACCAGCAGTTAGGAAATCAAGAGATGAATTGCATTGGGAAATTTGGCTGCCAGGGACTTCTCCAGTGTACTGAAGAGCAATAATATCAGTCTGGAAACTAAAGTATGCCTGATCCAGGCCATGGTCTTCACAATTGTTTGCTATGTGTTGGAGAGCTGGACAATGACTTGGGATCATAGAAGAGAATTGGTGCCTTTGAGCTGTGGTGCTATAGAAGAATGTTGGGTATACCATGGACTGCCAGGAGAACAGGTTCGTCCTAAAGAAGGTGAAGCCAGGGTGATCTCACTGGAGGCAAGGATTATGAGGCCTTGTCTGACATACTTAGGGCAGGTGGCAAGGAGGGACCAGTTCTTGGAGAGGGACATCATGTTTGGAAGGGTGGAGGGACAGAGAAAAATAGGAAGACCATTGATGAGATGGATTGACTCAATGACTGGGGTAAATTAGGGTAGGTGTATCAGAGACAGTAAAGTTAGCACAGGACAGAGCAGGTTTCAGGGCTACTTTACAAAGAGTTGCTATGAGTCGTAAGTGATTTGACGGTGCATAACAACAATCTCATATGAATAAAAGCCAATGCTAATGAAGTGAAAAGTTCAAACTGCACTAAAGGCATTGCCAAAAAATAATGGGATACAAATGGACATGATTCCAAAGACAGAGGCAGCCATGGAAGTACTCATCAGTTTATGCTAGGAAATTCGGAGCACAGCTGCCTGGCTGACAGACTGGAAGAGCTACATATTTGTTGCCATTAACCTAGATAAGTGATCTAATGTTGTTGTTAGGTGCACTCAAGTTGAGTATGACTCATAGCAATCATTTAAACAACAGATCTGAACCTCCATTATTTTCTGTGCCATCTTCACACTTGCTGACACACTAGAATCCATTGTGGCAGTCACCATGTTAATTCACTTGGTTGAGGGTCTTCCTCACCTTTAGCTAACCCTTCACCCTTCCAAGCTTCATGTCCCTCTCCAACATAGTCCCTCCTAGCAACATGCCCAAATTATGTAAGGTGAAGCTTAATCATCCTTGCCTCCAAAGAGTACTCTAGCTGCACCCTTTCCAAGACATATTTCTTTTTTCTTTTGGCAGTCCATGGGATGTTCAGTGCTCCTTTCAAGCAATTCAGCTCAAAGGCATCAATTCTTCTTATTCTGTCATTTCTATTCATTGTTCAGCTGGCAATAACAAGTGATTGGAAAGACCATGGTCTAAATCAGATGCACCTAAGTCCTCAAACTGACATAATTACTCCTAAATAATTTGAAGAGGTCCCTAACTGCAGACTTTTCCAATGCAATATATCTCCCAATTTCCTTGGTACCAGCAGGTACCATGGGTTTTAATTGTGGATCCAAGTAAGATGAAGTTGTTGACATTTTTATCTCTTTTCCATCCACCATGATGTTGCCTATCGAAACTTTGTTTTCCTGACATTGAAAAGCAATCCAAATTGAAGGCTGCATACCCTGAGACTCTGCAGCAAGTATCTCAAGTACGCCTCACTTTTGTGTTACCTGCAATACCATTAATATCATACGCAAACAAAATACTGCTGAAGATCTTTCAAAAATAGCTAGAACAGTACATAGACAGAGAACTAAGTTGGATTTAGAAGAGGCTATATCACCAGGGATATCATTACTGATGTCAAATGGATCCTGGCTGAAAGTAGAGAATACTAAAAGAATGTCTATTTGTGCTTTATTGAGTATGCAATGGCATTTGACCGTGCAGATCACAACAAATTATAGCTAACTTTGAGAAGAACGGGAATGTCAGTACACTTAATTCAGCTCATGTGAAACCTATACCTAGACCAAGAGGTTACTGTGTAAATAGAGCAGGGAAACACTACATGGTTTAAAATTATGAATAGTGTGCATCAATGTTTTATCCTTTCTCCATATCTATTTAATCTATAGGTTGAGCAAATTGCTCAAGAAGCTGGACTCTGTGAAGAAAAATGTGGCATCGGGAATGGAAGAAGACGCGTCAATTACCTTCATTACGTGGTTGACACAACCTCTGGTTGCTGATATTAAGGAGGAGTTGAAGCATTTGCTGCAGAAAAAGAAACACTTCAGCCTTAATATGGATTACATTTCAGCATCAAGAAAACAAAAATCAACTTAGAAGGTAGAAAGAGACTGCCAAATACAGCCAGAAATGCACAATCTGAAGAAGATAAAATTGATGACTAGGACCTTCTAAAGATTAAATATAAAAAAAAAAGATTAAATCTCTGTGCACATCAAAAACTTTTTCTAAATAGGTGAAAAGAAAACCCACCAACTGGGAACAAACATTTGGTAACACCATCTCAGACAAGAGTCTCATAATGAAAGTTTACCGAATACTCCTGGGCCTCCACAAGAAAAACTAATAATCAAATTACAAAACGAGCAAAAGATATGGAAATAAAGAATTTTCACAGAGAAAGATACTCAAAGGGCCAACAGACACATGAAAAAATATTCCAAATCACTGGCATTAAAAGAGATGCAAATCAAAATCACAATGAGATACCATAAAACTCCAGTAACAGTGACAAAGCTTAACAGGGCAGCAAGTAATAAATGCTGGAGATGATGTAGCAAGATAGGAACTCCTACACATTGTTGGTGGGATTGTAAAATGGTACAACCACTCTGGAAGGCAGTTTGGTGCTTCCTCAAAAAGCTGAACATAGAAATTCCATCTGACTCGCTATTCCACTGCTTGGTATATATCCTGAGAAAATGAGAACTGAGGCACTGAGAAATGGAGACTTGTACACCAATGTTCATAGCAGTGTTATTCACTATTCCAATGTTCATAGCAGCATTATGCACCATTGCAAGAAGAAAGAAACAGCCCAGATGTCCAACCACAATTGAATGGACTGAGAAATTATGGTACATTCACACAATGGAATACTACACAGGATGCAGGAGCAGTGATTTCGTTAATTATTACCTAACTTGGAAGGGACTGGAGAGTATTATATTGAGTGAACGAACTCAGTCCCTCAAGGATAAATATTGTATAAAACCATTATTGTAGAATGAGTATGAGGATCCAAAAGGGAGGTGGAAGCAGAGGGATGAGGATGAGGATGGGGGGGCGGGAGGATTAAGCATGGAGTTGTACAATTTTGATGGGGGGATAAGGAAAATTGGAAGAATCTGGTCTGAAAAACAATGTATTCCAGTTTTGTAAATAAACTAGTAAAATAATTTTTAGAAAATCTGCAGTCAACAACCTCTAAAAAATTATTGAGGAGTAGTGATGTCACTTTGAGGACTAAGATGCACCTGATCCAGGCCATGGTCTTTTCAGTTATTTACTATGCATCTGACAGCTGGACAATGAATGTGGATGACAGAAAAAGAATTGATGCCTACAAGCTGTGGTACTGGAGAAGCATAGTGAATATCCCATGGACTGCCAAGAGAGCAAACAGATACGCTTTAGAGAAGGTGCATCCAGAATGCTTCTTGGAGACAAAGATGATAAGGTTTCATCTCACATACTTCGGGTACTTTGCTAGGAGAGGTTATTCTTTGGAGAGGGGCATTGTGTTTGGAAAAGTGGAACGACAGTGAAGGAGAGAAAGATCCTCAATCAGGTAGAGTGGCACAGTGATGATAACAATGCGCTTGAGAGTTTCAGAGGTTATTAGGACAGCACAGGATAGGATAGGGCTTGGGTCTGTAGTTCATAAGGTCACTATCAATCATATTCGACTCAACTGCACCTAACAACAACTTACACACTAGGGAGCTTTGGTGACCCAGTGGTAAAGAGCTGTACTATCAAACCCAAGGGCACATAGTTTAAATCCACCATGGGAGAAAGATGAGCAATCAACAAGTGATTTACTTCCTCTGAAAACCTGATGGAGGTTCAGCTATGAATTATTTACAACTCAATGACACATAACATCAGCTCATGTACTGGTGGCCCTGGTAGCCAGGTAGTGAGAAGATGTGTTGCCAATATAAAGGTAAGGGGTTCAAATGCACCAGATGCTCCTCGGGAGAAAGAAGGGAAATCTCTTCCCATATAATTTAGTGCTTCTGAAAATTTACTGTGGATGGTGGTATAGTATAGCGCTTTCTCCAAAAGTTGCAAATAGAGATCCCATTTGACCCAGCAATTCCACTACTGGGAATATATCCCAAAGAGACCATAACTGACATCCAAGCAGATATATGTACACCCATGTTTATTGCGCCTTTGTTCACAATAGCAAGGAGTTGGAAACAACCTAAGTGCCCATCAACAAATGAATGGACAGAGAAGCTGTGGTATATTCACACAATGGAATACTACACTGCATTGAAAAACAAGGAACTCATGCAATATTATTCAAAATGAATGACCCTGGAGGACACTGTGCTGAGTGAAGTATCTCAGTCACAAAAGGACAAATACTGCATGGTGCCACTGTTGTAAAACAGGACTGGCCTCAGGGTTGGGGGAAGACTGAGAAAGATGGGTTCAATAATGTATACTGCACTGAAATAGATGAGGGAGAAAACTGTTTAAAAGGGATATGTGATTAGGTATTTTTGTCATGACAGGAGTCCAGAGTGAAGGCTGCATTAGTGGAGTGGACCTGTGGGAGGGATTGTAAAACAATGAAAGAATTTTTCTTTTACTTTTCAAAGAGGGTTGTATACTAGGGGGGAGGGTTGGGAGGAGAGAAAAGTGCAACAATGAATGAATGGAAATCCAAAGTCTCTGTTAATTTTCATTGAAATTAATAATTGTTTTAAGAAAAGAAAAAAAAGACAAAAAAAAAACCAAATAAAATTTACTGGAGAGTCAGCTATGAGTTGGTTGCAACTTTAAGGCACATAACACCACCAACTTTCGCATCCCACTTTTTTTCTCCAAACAATTCATGTGAGTAAATTACTCATCAACTTAGATGTCCACTCTACTATTTTGAATAAGGAAGATAGAAGAAGAATGGATGTCTTTGAACTATGGCACTGGTGAAGAGTATTGACTATACGACGGACTGCCAAAAGAGCAAACACATCTGCCTTGCGAGAGAAGCAATGAGGGTGCTCCTTCGAGTGAGGGAGAGTGACATTTTGTCTCACAGACTTTGGGCACATTACCAGGAGGGGGCAGTTCTTAGAGAAAGACATCATTTGGGGAAAGATAGAGGGCCAGAGAAAACAGAAAGACTGTCAAGAAGGTGGGCTGACACAATAAGATGAGCTTGAGCATGGTGGAGACCAGGGGACGGGCCAGGGTAGGGCAAGTTTCAGGTTTGTTGTTCATCAGATTTCTGTGAGTCGTGATCAACTCAACACCTGGCAACAACACTGTATTAAGCACAATAATATTGGCTAAGTACAATAATACTTAAGTCATTCTACAATAATGTGCACATGCTGGCCCTTGACCCTTGTTGTCTTCCACGTAATTATACATTCCTTTTTGTAAGATCACAAAAGCAGAGGTCTGAGCAGTGGCATTGGTGATGTCTAGCTATCAGTACAGTAGGGACCTGAGACTTCTCCTGGTAAATGATCATAGATAAAGAGAAGATGCCTGACGATATGTCTGGAGTCCTAAAACCCTGCTTTAGGCAGGAAGCCATCTAGTCAATGAAATAACTGCAAGCTGAGGAAGATACTCTTATGATAATAGTGATTGTTTGTGGGTGTTTTTTTTTATTTTCTTTTGGTGTGGGGTATAAACTGTTGATCAGAAGAAGGGATTGTGAAAGAGCTGGAAAGAATGACATACTTAGCATAAAGACAGGCTTCTACCAAGGCTGCAGATTGAAATCGGTTTGGCCTGTTTAAGCCTTATTCTGAGCTGACTGAAAAGTCAGGTAGGCAGCAAGCCTCAGGAAGCCTGCAGACTTCCCTTTCCTCGCAGTATAGTCCCATGGAGGAAAGGCACTCAGGCTGGTTGCTGAAATACCCATATATTAACAGGATTTTAACCTGACTCAACTTTATGATTAACAAAACATTGCTCAAGAGATCTCTGCATTGTCTGGTGTCTGTTAAAGTATGATTTTATAAACACCAACCAATCGAGTTCTTTCTTGTAAATTCTTGGACATTATGTACTAAAACTCTGGCGATTTCCTCTCTTGCGAGCACTCTGCTGAACCTCCCGTGTTCTGCCTGACCTGTTGTGCCAGTACTTGAAGAAAAGCCCTTGCTTCAGTTTTACTAGAAACTCCAATTTACTCTTTACCAACTCTTACAGACTATTGGACATAATCCCCCAAGGAATACCTAATTAAATCAAAAGATCTAATTTGGTGATTCAGGGGGTCCTGTTGATTTGAATGACTTTGTGACTCCCCCCCCTCCCCCCGGCAGTCTGGGATCACAAACATTGTTGACACTTTCTAGATTTGCTGGGGGACTGAGGGAGTTCCTCTTGCTGGTCTTTCCCTCTGCAGAGGACTCCTATAGGGGTGACTGAGTTGTGCAAATCCTTTCCAACAAACACTATCAGTGCCATAAGTGCTCCTCTGTTGCACAATCATAATGAAAGTGACACTCTCTTACATTCCACACCTTTGTAAAAAAGTTCTGCCCCCCCCTCAAGTATTAGCATCTGAATGGCAAGGGCCCTTTGTCCCAGCTCTGACGCCCTCCTGCATTTTAAGAGGACATAGCATGGCCAGACCATGAAGAGACAGGAAGGAAGCAATGCTGGAGCAGGGAAGATGAGGTACTTGGAGGAACTGTCCTCAGGGTTAGCTGTCTGGTTGAGTACAGGTTGGACAGGTGAAGGGAAGAGGGGCCATGAGAGCCTGACTCTCCAAAACCTGCTCTCTGGGGGCACTGAGTGGTTCTCCAAGAGGCCAGGAATGGAACAGATCTGAGGAATCCTGGGAAGTGGACACACAGTTGAGAGCTTGGATCAGAGACAGTCTAACAACATGCTGACCTAGGAGGAAGAGGTGGTACACAAAGTCAGGGGTTTCTAGGACTTCAAAGTCCCTTTAGGGTAACACTAGGGCTGCCTGCAGATACCTAGGAAAGCTGAGTGTCAGGATGGAAATTCCACATGGGGGACATCTGAGCGGGGGGGGGGGCGGGTGGGGGGGAGCAATGCAATACCTGAAGATGGGGGGAGCAGGTCAAGACTAGGAGTGGACAATGGAGACACCGAACAAGTGTTTGGGGCCAAGGGTCCCCTGATAGGCATTTGGGTCCTTGGGCCTGATTTTTGTGGAGCTCCCAAATAAAACAGTCTTGGAAGCAGGAGTAGTATACACTTAAAAAAGAAAAAAGAAGCTTGCCTCTGGAAACTATGAACTTAGAGCAAATATGAAAGTTTCATGTTCAAGACTTTCATTCATAGAGTTCCTATGAGTCGTCTACAACTCAATGGCACTTAACAACAAGTGTAGGCACTAGGACAGGACAGGGTTCAGTGCTGTTGTTCACGGGGTTTCTGAGTCAGACTTGACTCAAAAGTACTTGACCAATGCAGTGACTAAAGCCCCAGTGTGCTAATCACAATGCTGTCAGTACGAATTCATCAGCTGCTCCACAGTAGAAAGACATGACAGACTGATTCTGTAGAGATTGCAGCCTTGGAGACCCCATGGGGTAGCTCTGTTCTGTCCTACAGACTCATGAGGAATCAGGATGGGCTTGTTGCAAGGGTGGACTGTCCTTGCTCCTCACTGATCTCAGGCCCAAGCTTCAGCCACAGGGGTCACCTGCTACCTGTGGCCGCTGCTCCCTGATCATATGTGAGTCCTTCCCTCAGCCCCTGCCTGGTAACCTGCCTGCTTACTCCTGTTGCCCCCTGCTGCCTGCTGGCTGGAACACTTTCCCCTGTGCCACCATTTGCCTGGCACCTGTAGCCTCAGCTGGCTAGCTCATGGAAACCGTAGGATGCCTTCTCCATGCCTAGTCTCTCCGGCCTCTCACTCACTCAGGTCGGATGACTGTTTAATAAATTAGTTCTTAGTAGAATGGAAAATGTTTACCTTCCCTGTTTAGTAGAGCTCAACACAGAAGTATCACTGGGATTGATGTCACCCATTGTGTTAACTCGTGGTATCACCCCTTGTCCTCATGGACTTCCTGCACAGCAGAACCTACTGAATGTGGCCCAGGCCCCCAGAGTCCCTAGCATCATTGCCTGTAGGTGACTGCACACCATGGCCTGTGAGTCCTACCTCTACCCTGTCCCAAGTGCCCCTGGCTGCACCCTCCTGTACCTGGCCCGAGTGTGTCATGGTGCTCACACCTAATCCGGGGTCCAGTGTCCTTCCATGTCAGCCCCGACAGCTCACACCCCACAAAAATTATATAGACAATCATTCTGCAATAACCCCTCTGATAGCATCACCTGGGGTATATGCACCTCCTGTGGTGACATCTCTGTCTCAAAGGTCTCCAAGCCAAGCAAGTCCTGTGTACAAGTTGCACGTGCAGATTTAATTGAAAAGCCCAAAGTTCAGTCATTTATAAAACAATTCCTGACCCCAGACATCCCTCTGAGAACTGGTCTTGTCCGCTGGGTCCTCAGGCCTCAGCTATGTGTTGATGAGCTCCCACCCTGTAGGTGGACAGTACAGAGTGCCTTAGGTCAAAGAACTTCAACTGCAGACTTTCTTGTTGATGAAGCTCAAAGAAACAGGCCTCAGTATGGATCACACCTCAACACTGAGAAAACAAAATCTTCCCCACTGGATCAACAGGCAGCATCGTGATAGACGGAGAAAGGATGGAAGTTGTTAAGGATTTCATTTTCCTCAGATCCACAGTCAACATCCATGGAAGCACAGTCGAGAAGTTAAGTGATATATTGTGTTAGGCAAATCTGAAACCAAAGGCCTCTTTAAAGTGCTAAAGAGCAAAAGCATGACTCTAAGGACTGAAGTGACCTGACCTGAGTCATTTTCAATTGCTTCCTATGCATGGCAGGGAGCTCTGGTGGCTTAGTGGTAAAAAGCTCCACTGTAATTCAAAAGGCATGTGGTTTGAACCCACCAGCTGTTCTGCTGAAGAAGGATGGGCAATCTTCCCTTGTGTGATTTACAGCCTCTGAAAACCTGTTAGAGGATGAGCTATAAGTTGTTTCTGAATCCACGCCACACAACAACAATGCATGTGAAAGTAAGACAATGAGTATAGAACACTGAAGGAAAATTGATGCCTTTGAATTGTGATGATGGCAGACTATTGAATATACTGAGGAAGAACCAGGGAGCTCTGGAGGCCTGGTGGTAAGAAACTGCATTGCAATCCCAAAGGCTCAGGGTTGAAATCCACCAGTTGTTTTGTGTTGAAAGGATGGGCAGTCTCCTCCCATGCTGGAGGGTCAGCTATGGGTTGAGTCCAACTCAATGGTACATAACAACAATCAGAAGAAAAAAAAATATATATATATCTTTAGAGAACTGTAGTCAGAGTGCTCCAAGGTTGGTTAGACTTTGTGTCACATACTTTGAACAATGAATGTGTTATCAGGAGGTGCAAGACCCTGAAGGATATAATGTTGGGGAAAGTGGAGGTTCAGGGGGAAAGTGGTAGACTTTCAGAGGACTGACACAGTGGCAGCAACAATGGGTTTGAGCACGGTGAAACTTGCGAGGATGGTTTACGATAGGCTACAGTTCCATCTGCTTTTCATAGGGTCACTATGAGTCAATGTCAAATTGATGTCTCCTAACAAGCCTTCCAAACAAAACTCAGAAGAGTGGTCCCTTTGCTCCCAACATCACTCCAGGCTGCGGGAAGTGTCCAAGTGTCTGTGTGTGCAGCCATACCTTGTCTAAAGTGCTCAGCTTCACACATACTGCTTCTCACAAAGAAGTTCTGTGGCCACCCAGTGTTGAGCAGGACTTGTGGTGCCATTTTTCTAATTGCACGTGCCCCACTTCATGTTGCTATGTTCTCCTTTGACCATTCTCACAATTATTCCAATCCCCCCCCCCATGCTATCTCACACCTCAGAGACAATGGTTCAGGGTCAACCAAACTTTTCTATGCACTGGGAAGTGAAAAGCCTTGTACCACTGCTGCTTTTTTTTTAATTGGCTTTATCGCAGTGGTATGGAAGTGAACCCACAATGACTCTGACATGTGTTTAACACGGATATGTCCATGTGCAATAGCCACATACAATCAAAACATCCATCATTTCCTGCAAAGGTCATGGGGTGAACTCTATTCATTGCCTGCCTTCGAGACTGGATTATCTTTTTACCCAGTTTTGAGATGTGGAACCTCTAGATCAAGGCAGATTGGGTAATCCTGCCCAAGAGTCCAGGGCTTGCTTTTAGAGTCTAGAGAAACAACCAGCCAGCAATAGACTCAAGCATGCCAATTGAGTGCTAACAATATTCACCAAGTGACAAAAAGTCAAGCAAAAAATTTCACTGGGTATTGCAAGGCTGAGGAGCTACACTTCCTTGGAGACTAAGTCAGGCACGTGTGACACTCAGGAAGGTTTGGTGAACTCAGAGTTTGTCATTCTGCAAAGTGTAAAAGAAATAGGGGGAGGGGTTCACACATAGGTGGGAGACACACAGAGTGAGCCAGGTAGGGCTTGGGGACTTGTACCTGGGTCTTGTGCACTGAGGACTGCGGCAGGAACAGGCACCCGACTAGGTACAGGCTGTGCTTGTGGTGTTTCTCCCCATCAGACAGTAGGACTCCAGGGAGAAAAGAGAAACCCACCCACACACAAGTTGCTCTTCCTACCTGCCTGTGAAGCAGAGTTTCAGGAAACAACCTGTGCTCAGAGATGTTAAGAAGCTGCCCACACTCACCCAGGAGGCAAACCCAGAAGTCAGGATTCAGAGAATATCCTTTCTTATTAAGCAGCTTATTGAAGTTCAAATGAGAGACTTAAACTTTTGAGTGTAAACTCAGTAGCTAAGATTCAAATACCTCAAGCACAACCATTTTACAAAAAACCTTTTGATGGTCTCCTTCCCAACTTTATGTGTTTCTTCACAGAACTAGCCACCCATGCAAATGAAATTGGGAACCCCTTGCACAATGTAGGGTGAAACGTCTTTAAGATTCAAGCCCAACAGGAATCACAAAGCAGGCTGGGGAAACAGGTTTGCAAGTTGCAACTTGATCATCTGATCAAGAGAAAACCATCACATGCAGAGAGTGACAGCACCCAAAGGCAAGAAAGTACTCAATCTGATCTTGGTGCATGTGAGGCCATCTGCATCCATGCTTTATGTTTTAAAGCTACTGGAGAAACTTTAACGTCGATCCAAACAGAACAAACTGCAGGGTAATTACACAGCTAACACTTCCCATTTTGGACTTACAAAATCCCAAAACACAACATCAACAAATTATTAAAATAGCCCTTTCTAAAACAGCCTTGGAGATGCAGTGGTTATCCTTTCCATAAGTTACACCTTAGGACTCTTTATAGGGTCTGCCATAATTTGGCCACAAGTTGTATGTAACCCATTGCAGGCATATATGATAATTTTCCCTTTCTCCAGGTCAAAATCTACTTCTTATTTCTAAACCATTCCCAGTACCAAGGAGCTAAAAGGAGAGTGGGACAGGGCAAGGAGCTAACCAGCTCAGATAGGACATGGGAGAGGACCCTGGAATTGGAGAAGAGACCTTAGAGAACGGGCGTGCAGGGGTTGGACCAAGGCAACCTCTGGGACAGAGGACTCGCAGGATGAAGTGAGGGGTCAACAAGGTGTGAGGTTGGCCTTAGGGTCAGGACTGTGGGTTCACAGAGTGCAGGGACCATGGGGTGTAGGGTCAGCGGGGTCCAGTGAGAGGGCTGGGAGGGCCGGGCAGGGAGGAGTTGGACAGACCTTAGAGTTGAAGGTCAATGGGTCAGTACAGGAGTGCAGGTCAGCAAAGGGTGAGGTCAGTGGGGGTGCGGAATCGGAAGAACCAGGGCGGGGAAATGGGGAAGCCAGTCCACAGGGTCAGGTGAGGGGACCAAGGTGCTGGGAACGTAGGGCAGTGATGCAGGTAGAGGACCCAGGGGCGAGAAGTGGAGAGACGGGGAACCAGGCGCGGGTTGGTCGGCAAGGTAGGCCAGCGGGGGACGGGCAGTCGGGGGCGGGGAACGGCTCAGACGTCCTTTGTTGGGTCAGGACACCGGGCACAGGTCGGCAGGGGCTGTGATGGGGATCAGGGAACCCAGGGGCGGAGCCAGTGGGGCACGGGCAGGCGCGAGCGGGTGCAGTTCTGCTGCCCGAGCAGAGCGGTCGGCGCGCGGGACGGTTACCGGTGTGCGTAGTGGATGATGAACATGGCCAGCAGCAGGGCGTTGGGTGCGCGGCGCAGGTGGTGGTCAGCGAGGGCGCACTCGAGCAGCGGCAGGGCCAGCGAGGGCAGCTCCTGCAGCACCCACGCCAGCCGCGCCGGCACCTGCCAGCACCAGCTGGACGACGAGTACCGACCATACGACGTGCCATAGCGCTGCAGCAGCAGCATGGTGAAGCAGCCGAGCACAGCCAGAAGGCCGGCCAGCGCGTCCAGCAGCTCCCGCTCGCTGAACTCCATGGTCGGGGACCGCACTCCATGCCAGGCGACTGCTCATGTAGGCGGAGGGCAAAGGCGCGGTCCTGGGTAGCCCGGGCCACGTGCAGGGCGGGCCTGGTCGTCACCAAGCTCCGGTGGACACGCCCCTGGGGCCCGCCCCCGCCCGGCTTGAGCTGGGAGCTCGCCAACTGTCCACTTGCTCTTTGTGATGTGGCGGGGCAGGGATATGGCTTCCCGGGTGTGCGTGTGTGTGTGTGTGGGGGGGGGACGGACTTGGAGTGGGGACTCTGGGATGGGATGCGTGGCCCCCTGTCAAGGGTGAGGCCTCTGGAATGGGGCGGAACCAAGGGCCAGGGGTAAGGACTCTGGGATACAGAGGGTATGGCCTCTAGGATGGAGCGGGACGCAGGTGAAGTCTCTAGGATGGGGGAGTTGAGGGCTAAGGGTGAGGGCTCTCGGATGGGATGGCACCACCCGCTGAGGGTGGGGCTTCGCGAATGGGATTGTGCGCAGGTCAGATGTAGGGGTTTCTGGGATGGAGTAGAGGATTTGGGTTAGATCTCGGCCTCCCAGGTAGTCCTGGAGAGAGGGTACAGGGTCTCAGAGATCTGAGCTGGCCGCAGGCTCAGGGGTGGGGCCTCCATGATGCAGGGTGGAGCCTTAAGTGGGGAGCATCATTTGAAGATAAATTTGACCTCAGGGATGGGGCCTCTGAAATCTGTGCTGGACCGCTGAAAGGAGGTAAGACCTTGATTATATCGTCCACAGAAAAGAAAGGTTCAGCTCAGGGGCAGGATCTCAGAGATGTGAGCTAGCTATGGGCTCGGGGGCGGGACCATAATACAGGGCGGAGTCGTGGGGCGGAGCCTCGGAGATGCCTGGTCGAACTTGGGGGTCTGATCGGGGGGAGGGGCACGAGATCAGGAGCGGGATTGACCCAGGGCGCGAGTCGGGGGCGGGGCCTCGTTGACAGAGGGCGGGGCTTGGGGCGGAACCCCAGCTCCCAGGTAAGATTGTTTCTGGGGGCTGAGATCCGAGCTAGGCCAGGATTCGAGGCTGTGATGATAGAAGGCGATGTTTAGAGGAGGGGCCTCAATCTACTTGCTAGCTGTTTACTCAGCTTCAGAGATCGGAGTGCAGCCTCGGTGATTGCTTTTGATTGGTCAGGAGAGAGACCTCAGACCTTAGAGCTGAGGTAGTGGATCAGGAGTGTAGGCAAGAACGATAAGGGTGGTGCCCCCATCTCAAGGGGCTTGGAGACAAGGCCAGGAGCTTGTTGGCAGGGGATTGGGGATAGGAGAGAGAAAGAGGGGATAGCCTTAGAGTGGGAGCGGGGGCCCCGGGCCAGTGTACGGGGCGTCTGGGAGGAAAAGAGGAGACCGAGGAAGGTCTTCAGGGATTGGATGGCTGGTGAAATCGCAGCTGGGGTTGGAGCCTAGTGCTTGGAGGAAGGGCCAGCATGGAATGCGGGGCAAGCTCGAGAAGCGACTTCTCCAGCCCAGGGCCGTGATGGCCCCACCCCTGGCCCGTGTTCCGCCGCTCTGCACAGAGGCTGTCTGTGGCGTTGCCTGAACGCGTTCGGAAAATTCAGGCACTTAGAGTGACGAAAGCTTGCTACTCTCTCATCTTCAGCTACTGCTTACTTTCTCTGGGCTGATAACTGTGTTTCGAAGCGTTGTGACGCCGCTGGCTGTGTTTTCTGTGGATCCCGGCAGGCAGTGGACAGACCCGGTCCTGATGTGGGGGTCCTCGGGAGTCCCGGAAGTCATCGGTGCTCGGCGTGGAGCGGCGCTGCGTGTACCCGGAAGTGGGCAGCCGTCCGCTGCCCTCCGCGTGGACTTGCTGCTCTCGGCGTGGACCTGCCGCTGCGTGTCCTCGGCGTGGTGCGGCCGCTGCGGGCGGCGTGGACAGTGATGGGACGCCGGGCGCGCGGCCGGCGGCTCCAGCAGCATCAGCAGCGGCCCGAGGGCGGGGAGGACGCGGCCGAGCGCGGCGGCAGGAAGCGCAGCGCGGCGGTAGGGCCGAGCTGCCGGGGAGGGGGACCCCGGGATTACGGAGAGCCTAAGGGGAGTCCTCGGGAGGGGCGCCCCAACACCTCTGCTCGGGATAACGTCCTTCTCTTTCTTTAGGGCTGGGAAGGCGGGTACCCCGAGATCATCAAAGAGAACAAGCTGTTTGAGCACTACTACCAGGAGCTCAAGATTGTGCCCGAGGGCGAGTGGGAACAGTTTATGGGGGCGCTGCGGGAGCCCCTCCCAGCCACCATAAGGATTACCGGGTACAAAAGGTACGGCTTAGTTTTATTTGCTGGAGAAGGGCGACTGGGATGTCTCAGGTGAACGTCAAAGGTGTTTGCCCGCCAGATGCAGAGGATGTTGGCTCCGTGGTGAGGCTTTTTGTTTTCCTGTCTCAGTGACACCTAACAATAGGCCACGTGTGTCTTGAAATGCTCCTTGTAAGTGAAGCTATTAACACTTTATCTCACATACTTTCAACACATTATTTATCGGTAGGGATGTGTCTCCAAAAGATACTATGCTTCAAGAAGACAAAGATTCTCACCACTGGGACCATTGGCAGCACCATGATGGATGGAGAAGAAACTGAGGTTGTTAAGAGTTAACACCTTATTAGGCCCCACAGTCAACACTCTTGACACCAGCAATCAGCAATCAAAAGACTTTACCATTAGGTAAATCTGCTGTCAAGGATCTTTCCAGAGTTCTGAGAAGCAACTATGTCAGACTAGAGACTAAATGCACCTGATCCAGCCTGTGGTCTTCTCAATTACTTGCTGGACAAATCAGAGAGCTGGGCAATGACTAAGGATGACAGAAGAGGAACTGATGCCTTTGTGCTGTGGTGCGTGGACAGCTAAGAAAACAAATAGATACATCTTAGAGAGGGTGAAACTAAGTTTCTCCTTGGAGGCTAGGATTTTGAATTTCCCTATCACATACTTTGGGCACATGGCCATGATCCTTGGAGAAAAAAGGACATCATACTTGGAGGGGAGGAAGGATGGCGGAGGAGAAGAGGACCCTAGATGAGATGGATTGATACAGTAACCAGGGCAGTGGGTGTTGGTGTGTCAGTCAGTGAGACTGGCTCAGGACAGGGCAGGCTTCAGAGCTGTTGCACATAGGGTTGCTTTGAATCGCAGGCGACTCAAGGACACATAACAACAACAAAATAATGGTCAGCAAAACCCAGAAGACTATGGAGTAAGTGGACTGACAGTGCATGCAAAAATGGGCTCAGACATAGCAGAAATTACAGGGATAATAAGAATCTAGTAGTGTTTCCTCATGTTACACAAAGGATTGCTGTAAACCGGAATGACAGCATTTAAAGCTGTGCTTTTGGTTTTTTCAAAACTTTGAGAGTTTTAAAACTAAAGCCAGCCTGTTATTAGGCGATAATAAGTTGGGTGACTCCCACCTGCCTGTGATCAACAGATCTGAATAATATCCTATCCTTTACCATCCTTGTCACCTCTGACTCACTTAAGCCCACAGCTACAGTAACCGTATCAGTCATCTCATTAAAGGTCTTCCTCTCTTCTGATCCCCCACCTTTCCAAGCATGTCACTCTTCAAGAGAATAGCCTCTCCTAGCAGCATGCGCAGAATATGAGACGAAGCTTTCTCATTCTTGCCTCCAAGGACCATTCTGGCTGCTCTTTGTCTTTTGGCAGTCCATGGAATACAGCCAGTGCACCTCTCCAACACCCCGACTCAAACGCATCAATTCTTCTGTCATCTTAATCACTGCCTACCTCATACATGGCTTGCTATAAATAGAGGGAAAGAGTAAATCTTCAAACATCACTTCTCCTCAGTAATTTGGAAGCAGGAATGGCATCCACTTCCTGAACAACATGCCTCCGGAAATTGTATGAACTTTGATAAATGTTAGTAGT
Organism: Elephantulus edwardii; assembly: GCF_000299155.1. NCBI lineage: Eukaryota > Metazoa > Chordata > Mammalia > Macroscelidea > Macroscelididae > Elephantulus > Elephantulus edwardii. The sequence continues at coordinate 369,159 of NW_006400265.1, forward strand.
TCTAGAAAGGCGTCAGGCCTTTTGTTCATAGGGTCACTATGAGTTGTGCTCAACTCGAAGGCAATCAACAATAATATCGTGACAGAGGACTTGCCCAATGCTATGCTATATATCTCTTCATTGCTGGTCCCACAAGTATTGACTGTAGAGCCAAGTAAGATTAAATCATCGACGATTTCAATCTTTTTTTCATTGATCCTACTGTTGCTTATTGGTCCAGTGGAGAGGATGATAAAGTACATTCTCTTAGTATGCCTTTCTACTATTTTTCCTTGAATTTTAACATTCCTTATATTGCAAAGTGCCATGCTGCTTCCTTCCTGTCTACACACACACACACACACACACACACACACGCACACACCCCTCTCCCTCACTGCAACCACCTGAGTAAACCAGTAAGTTTGTATGGTGGAAATCTGTCAAGAAAAGGAAAATCTGAGTATCGTCTACTTAACATTAACAAAACAAAACTGAAAAGACTATGTCATCAAAAGAGGAAAGCTCGTGAGACCTCGGAAGGTAGGCTGCCCTGTTGCTTGCCCAGATATTCCACTTTGTTACTTTTGACACATCTCAAAAAACAATTACAAAGGCCCTCCCTTTTTTGGCTTTTTTAAAATGATGATGATAAAAAGTCTTATTAAGCAAGTCAACTTTTAGGTGTAATCTACTTGATAATGACGCACACCAGACATGCATCACAAAAGCAGATAATCTGGTCTTTCTGTAGGAATGTGATAGTTAAGTTGGTCAGCAGTTGCCTACCTGCAGAATCCCACATGTCCTCAAAGAGCTTCCTCAGCTCCCCAGAGTCCAGTGGCCAACCATTGCTCAGACTGCCAGTTCATGTCTTCCTCTGGGCTTCCACCAAGCATCTGAGGTTCAGTGGTGGAAATAGTGGAGTTCTCCCTCCTGTGGCCTCTTGCTGACACCACCTGTCTGACGGTGCAGGCTTGCTGACTGGCTTGTTTGCTCTGATGCTCAACAGGTGTCAGTGGAGAGAGCTTCCACACTAACATGGACAGGGATGGTGTGGGGAAGGTCTGGAGACACTGACTACCCTCCGCTCCCCAGGGGGACATGGGGATAGTGCAGCACTGAGCAGCTTTGCTAGGTTGTGCATGGAGTCATGATGACCCTCTGTGACTCCATGGATAACAGCAAGTGGCTAGCTCCCACTCGCAGCTCCAGGCACTCTTGTGCTTTTTTGCATAGGCACCATCAGGATGGATGGAGAAATGAGTAAGACTGCTGACACTTCATCTACCTTGGATCCATGATTTGTACACTTAGTGCCAGCAGTCAGGAGACTGGGAGACGTACTTGGAAGGTCTGCAGTCAGGGTTCTTTTCAGATTGTTGAGGAATAATGATGTCAGTTTTAGGACTAAGGTTTGCCTGATTCAGACCATGGTCTTTTCATTCACTTGGTATGCATTTGAGATCTGGACTAAGACTAGGATGACAGAAGAATAATTGATGCCTTTAAACTATGGTGTTGGAGAAGAGTGCTGAAGATCCCATAGTCTGCCAAAAGAACAAACATTTATCTCAGAGAAGGTGCAGCCACAGTGCTCCTTGGAGGCAAAGTTAGAAAAGCTTCGTCTCACTATCTTGAGCATATGCTGAGGGAGGGACATCAAGCGTGGGAAGATGGAAAGCAGCAAAGGGTAGAGACCCTCACGTGGATTGACACGGTGACTGTGGCAATGGGCTCTAGTGTGTCAGAGATGGTACAAGATAGGACAGTGTTCAGATCTGTTGTTGATAGGGTCACTGTGGGTCGTACCCGACTCCATGGGACCTAACACCACCGCTGAGTTTGGTTTGAACTCAGCAATTCATGTACAGTAGAACGGAACACTGCACACTCATGTGCGCTCCCTTTGTTGCAGCCACTGTCTGAGGACTGTCATTTAATGCTGACCCTTTTACCTAATGATTGTCACGATGATGATGACTTTCCCTAGGGACGATCTCTCCTGAGAGCATGGCCAGAATGTGTGAGATGAAGCGCGCCGTCCTCCTTTCTGGGCAACGTTCCTGGTAAACTTTTCCCAAGGCAGATAATGCCGTAATAGTAATATTTTATGTTTGCTTTTCTTGAAATTTGCTTCTTTTTCAACAGCCACGCTAAAGAGATCCTCCACTGCTTAAAGAACAAGTACTTTAAGGAACTGGAGAATCTAGAAGTGGATGGGCAAAAGGTTGAAGTCCCGCAGCCCCTGAGCTGGTAAGTGAAATGGCCTCTTCACATTTGACACGTCTTTGATGTTTAGTCTCTGTCCAGTTGGAGCATATTTCTTGGTAGCATGTTTGCCATTCACGCTGAAGAATTAGCCTGAATGCTGTCCAGTCACATACTCAATGGTTTTTGTCATTGTCATTCTGTATCAGCTCTATTGCTTCGTTAGGAGTGATATACAGGTCTGTACATCTGACTTCTGTGCTCACTTGATTAACCAGGAAATGCAGCTCCTTCCTTTCCTCCATGGTCCTAGTACTTCTCACATTTTCACTTCAAATCCTTGTTTTCTCCCATCAAAGCTGTTGGTTCACTATCAGGAAAAATGCACCAGAAAACAAAATAGGTCTGTCTTGGAGAGGATGAAACCAAGTTTCTCCTTAAGGCTCTGATTTTGAAGCTCTGGCTCTCATACTTTGGGCATGTGTCTTTGAAGGGACTGGTCCTTGAAGAAGGAAGGACAGTGGCAGCCAGGAGAGGAAATCCCTGAATAAGATGGATTGATACTGTACCTATGGCAGTGGGGGTAGGTGTGTCTAAGTCAGTGAGACTGGCTCAGGACTGGGCAGGCTTCAGAGCTCTTGTGCTTAGAGTTACTATTCACAGGCAACTGGAAGGGCATGTAACAACAATTTTACAAGGGTCCTGCCCTCTGCTGTACGGGGTGCAGTGTTTACCAACACACCCTGCCCCAGGCCAGTCTGCAGTCTTCTCACTTCTATTTCCCTTCATCTAGTGCCCCTGTCACAGAGATAATATGTGTACATGTTGTTGTCAAACAAACCCCCAGCTGACCCTCCTTCAGGTGTTCAGAGGCAGTTAATTGTATGGGAGGAGATCGACCATCTTTCTCCCACAGACCAGGAGAATCCTGTGGATTCAAACTGCATGTCTTCAGGATGTGGTGCAACTTCTTACCCCTGGGCCACCAGTGCTCCCTTGCATGTGTGCATAGTTTTAACAAACACAAATTTATTCTCAATGTGTCTGCTTGGCTCCATAGTCAACACTCTTGGCAACAGCCGCCAGGAAATTAAAAGACATAATGTGATGGGAAAGTGTGCTGTTAGGGACCTCTCCAAAGTACTGGGGAGCAGTGGTGTCACTCTGGAGACTAAGGTGCCTCTGATACAGGCCATGGTCTTTGAAATCACTTGTTATGCATCAGAGAGTTGGACAATAACTAGGGAGGATAGAAGGAGAATTGATGCCTTTGAGCTGTGGTGCTGGAGAAGAGTATTGAGGGTACCATGGACTACTAGGAAAACAAACATATTCATCCTGGACAGGGTTAAACTGGGCTGCTCCTTGGAGGCAAGGATTCTGGGGCTGTGTAACAGATTCATCCTGGAAAGGGTTAAACTGGGCGGTTCCTTGGAGGCAAGGATTCTGGGGCTTTGTCAGACATACTTTGGACATGTTGTAAGGAGAGACCGGTCCTTGGAGAGGGACATCATGCTTGGGAGGGTGGAGGGGCAGCGCAGGAGGGGAAGGCCCTCTGTGAGGTGGATTGATTCAGTGACTGAGGTAATCAGATGGGTGTATCGGAGACAGTGTGATTGACACAGGATAGAGCACAGGTTAAGGCTGTTGTACGTAGGGTCGCTTTGAGTCGCAAGCGACTCGATGGCACATAACAACAACTCAGTGTGTTGTCCTTAGATGCTGTTGACTGGACTCCAACTCTTTTTTTTTTTTTTTTGCATTTCTCATTTTTATTGGACAGAAAAAGTTGCTCTTGCTATACAGATTTTAAAAAACCAAAATGCCTTTAAGAAACATGAAGAAAAATTGGGAGGAAGGGGCAGCAACCTCCTCAGGAGGCAGCAGGGGTCTGATTTCAACTCTAGCTCCCACCTTTTTCAGGGTACTTTATATTGAAGGCCCAGAACTCCAACCCCAGGAACACGGGTGAAGGAGGGCAGAGCCCCCCAGTTCCTCTTAACAGCAGTGGGAGAGCTATCTGTCCCTGTTCTCCCCAGCCCCCAAGTCTTAATCCATCCCACCCAACCCCCTAAAACACATGAACCAGGAAAAAACTCACAAGAGATTATAACATTTCACAGGAACAAAGAAAAAAGGACGGGAGAGGTAAAGTCTTCCCCACAAGATGCTGTGTCAGGGTTGGGGTGGGGGGTGCACCAGGGCCCCCCTGTAGCTTGAGGGAAAGGGGGTTCTCCTTAAGGATTCAGGAGACCTGGAGGAGCGGTGACGTGCAGACCGAGGGCTGGGTGTCTCCCACCTACGCTTGTGGCTTGGGGAGCGGCTGTCCCCACGCTGGCCTCTCCGGGAACCTTGCTCACTGCTGCTGCTTTGCTGGGGCGAAGCCTGTGGTGATGGGCGGCGACGCTCTGCAGGTGAATAGCACTCTTAATGACCCTGCATACAGCAGACCGATACCCTGCTCAGTCCCGGGCCGTCCTCACAGTCTCCACTGTGTCTGGCTTTCATGCGGAAGGGCTTTCTCTGCTGACCTTCCACCTTTCCCAGTGCGATGCCCCATTTCCAGGCCTGGCTCCTCCTGACACTCATCCCGGGTATGAAGCCTCATCCTTGCCTCTCAGGAGCACCCTCTTAGGTGGAAAGTCCACATTCAGGGTGCCAGGTTTAGAAAGAAGCACCTCTGGGTTTTCTCGGTTCTGGAGGCAGATCCCTGTCTCCTTCAGCATTTGTAGGCCAGCATTTCTCAGAGAGGGCCACGTGCTTTGGCCTTCCCATGTTGAACACCGGTGTGCTCTGTAGCAAGTGAGACTGCTGACCTGGCTGGTGGTGCAGATCCACTTGCAGGTCCATAGGAGAAAGACGGGCAGACTCCTCCTGTGTGGTTGAGTCTTGGAAACCCATTGGAGAGTCAGCTTTGATTTGGTTCTGGCTCGGTGGCAGTGAGGTTGCATTTTGAGGGGTCTCTTTGTGGCTAGGAGCTTCCCAGCACAGAGACTTTTGTCCAAAGAACTGGCTCCACTTCCTGCTCTTGTCTGGAGGACACCAGCATCTTCTCTCTAATGAGATAAAAAGAGCTATGCGTCACATTCCAGAGAAATTCTCCTTATGTAGATCAAAGTTGTGGTGGGATAAGGGTATTGCATCCCATCCTACTCCTTTCAGATAGTTACTTGGCTTGTCAGTTCATGGGGGATCATTCCAGAACTTGCCATACATATGTCTTGCTGGGAGGGACACAGTTCCGTCTGTGACACCTACTTTCCAGAGCACGCACCTTGTTACTGGCGTGCCACACTAACTGTTCACCCGCAGTCTAAAGGCAGGTGAGCAATGATCTCTGTGCCGTGCCCTTCAGAGAGTCGGGAGGCCTGGGCAGTGTCCATAGTCAGGTGCTCAGGAACCAGCCAGAAGGTGAGGGGTGGTGGTCAGTACACCCTGCTACCTTGGCAGACAGACCTGGTCACCTGCTTCTGACCTGGCAGAAAACTCCTTCAGTCAGGACTGACTCCATGGCGACCAGCAGCAACAACAACAGTGACTGCTAACCAGGCCCAGGTTTTCATTAATCAGGCACTTTATTTACCTCTTTTCCTTGATACAGGGTTTATAATTCACGTCATCAGAAGAATCTGTCCTCTCGATGTCCTCAGCCTTGGGGTTTGCCTGGCCTGTGACCTGTGCTATCCGCTCCTGTGCACTGTGGTGTCCACTGTAGCCCTTAACCACCCAGGGTAGGGCCCCATACCTCACCTGGAGGTGGTCTGGCTGAGTGTCAGCCTCTCTGTGGCAGGAGGCTGGGGACTGAGTCAGTCCCGCTGGACTGCTGACCAGAGGTGAGAGGCCCAGCCGCCCCCGACGTGCCCTGAAAGAACAGCACCAGCGCTGAGAACCCTGTGCTCTGCCACGCTGCACGGGCTCTGCGTTGTACATGAGGCCCCAGGCTAGGCTCTGGGATGGATCCTGGGCTTCCTGCGAGACACTGACTCGTGATAAATTTGGAGCCTCATAGCTGGACTGTTGTCCGTTCATCTACACCCTTTTTTGTGAGTAAACTGGCATTTCCAGGGTCCTTTGAATTAGGCCCAGGCAGATGTAGGAACCAGCGGACAGAAGTAAAGGAAGCCCTGGGGCCCTCCAGTGTGCACCTGGCATCCTGCAGGGATCGAGCTGTTGCTAGATGCCATAGTGTGGAATCACTCAGTGACTCCCCACAGCAGGATGAAATGCTGTCCAACCTCACCGCTTTAGGTCAGCTCTTGACTTCTCATAGCAACCACATGTACAGCCAGGGGAATCCACGCAGCAGATGAGGGAATCTCGCCGCAGTCGAGAGACTCCTGCAGCAGTCGAGGGAATCCCTCCTGAGACCTCACATTCCTGCTGTGCTGGAGCCAGCGTCACAGTTACTGTGTCTGTGTGAAGACGTGGTTAGAGGCAGGGGCGCTGGTGGCACTGTCCCCGCTCTGACATGTGGTCCTGCTGTATTACTGTGTGAAGATGTGGTTAGAGGCAGGGAACTGAGTGTCACTGTCCCTCTCACACTAGGACTTGGAAGACAATTAGAAGCAGGGATCTAAGTGTCACTCTCCCACTCTGTCATGGGCTCCCTTTGTGTGTCCTGTGAAGACATGATTAGAGAGGCATGGTTGCTGAGTTTCACTGTTTTTCCTCTGGGGTGTGGTTCTGTTGTAGATTGTGTTAAGACTTGGTTAGAGGCATGGATGCGGGTGTTGCTCTTCCCACTCTGTCATGTGGTGGTCACCCACACTGGCACTCAGCCCTGTTTCCAGTTGATGGACCTGGTGTCTTCAGAGTGTTTGAAGTTGTCCCCTGGGTGTCACTGCGTAGTGTTTTGTGTGTGCGCTCGTATTTCTCCAGTCACGTGGTGACTGCTGGCCTGCAACCTTAGATACAAAGTGAGGGGCGAAAGGGCGGGCAGCTGAAGATGGACCATCCCACTGTCCATCTGAGTATTGGCAGTCTTTCACAGGTGCTGCCCACCATCGTACCGAAGACTGAGCTCTGCCTGTAGTTCACGTTCATGCTTTAATGTGCAGGTTCCAGCGACTGAGAGGTGGATTGGCTCTGGTGCTGTGGGTTGTCACTGCTCCTTGCCGGCTGAGAGCTCTTGGCTGGGCCTCTTCTCCCAGCACTGCTCTTATGTTTTCTTGTTGCGCCCTGAGGGCTTTCGGAGAGGAGAGTGGATTCACTGTGGCACAGCCCTCGCGGGTTTGTCTGGCTGTAATTTCTGGACAGACAGGGTATCAGCACAACACTGTAGGATTCGGGCTCCCCTTACCGACTCCTCTTTTCAGTTAACATGCCAGGGCTCCCATAAGTTTTGCGTCCATCAGACATTAATTTGTCACCTATGATGCATATAGAGAGCACTGGTGGCCTAATGGCAAGAAGCTGTGCTGCAATACCAAAGGGACACAGTTCGAATCCACCAGCTGCTCTGGGAGAAGGTGGGCATTTTACTGTGTGATCACAGCCTCTGAAAACCCACCAGAGGGTCCGCTCTGGGTTGGTTCCAACTTGATGGTACACAGCAACAACAATGATACATATGCCTCTAGTCTCCAGCAGGGCAGGACTTCCAAATGCATCGTCCTCCTCCAGTGTGTTCTTTCTGTTCCATATGAACCAGTGTGTTCCTGGGAGGATCTCTGGCGGTGCAGTGTGCTGTACGTCAAATCCACCAGCCTCTCCAAGGAAGTACGATGGGCAGTCTCCTCCCATGGAGGATTGCAGTGAGTGGCTTGCTTTGACGGCATTGGGCTGGCTTCTCTGGACGTACGGTTTTCTACAAGGTGTGCTGTCTGCAGTGCTCATGGCTGGCACCGAGGGCCTTGCTCCTCGCCTGTGAGTGCGGTCTGTGTTGGTCAGCTCATGCCACAGATCCTTTTAAGGGCTTCAGTCCAGTGGCTCTTGCTGGGAGCACACTTTTCCTGCCACAGTCTTTACGTTCATTTCTGGGCTGAAGTTGGCTTCTTGTCGACATTGTGCATAGCAGAGTTTTCTGTCCTGGATGTTTTGAGATGCAGAGACAGATGATAATGGTATTTTTTTTCTTTTTTCATTTATTCACAGAAGCTATGATAAATTTTCAGGTGGAGCTTTTTTATCCAAAGACTCAGGGTCAAGGTTAGCATTGTGCTTCAAGATGATGTTTCACATAACATCTGTTGGCTCAAGGAAGGGTGAATCTGTTCTTGAGCTATACACACTTTCTTGTTGTTTGATGGTATTTGTGCCTAGTCAACACTGAACGTTCTTAGATGCTTTTATTCACACAGTTTAGCATCTTTCTCTGTCTTCGTCCCATATCCAAGCAGGAGGGGCCCGGCTCACGCCCTGGCCCGGGGCTGCGTCTGCAATGAGTCTGGATGGCACTTGCAGGCTGTGGTGACCTCCAGGACTGTGCAGTCCTTGGTCCCAGCCCTGCTCCTAACATTGGCCACCATGTGGTTGGTGTCACGAGTGTTACACTGGGATGGCAGTGTTAGCTGATCATGGTGCATTCGCGCCTCGGGAGACCATGCTTTGGGTTCCAGCCACCAGATAAAGTGACTGTCAGCACAGAGCGAGTCTGCTGGGGAATGTTTGACAACGCATGGCAGTTATTTATACTGTCGACTGTGGAGTGTGTTGTGTATGATGAAAAGTCTGAAATACCATGAGAATTACCAAAAACCTCATCTGTGGACAGGAGGTGAGCACTTGCTGGGTGCAGAACCTGGCACACCACCTCCGCTTTGTGGTGGAGTGAGGTCAGCGCATCCTCCGACTGCTCGGCCTCCACATGGTGAGAGGGGATGTGTGAGACAGAGTCTGTTCACCGTTCCCCACGGCCCTGCTGGCCTGCAGCATGGAAGCAGGCTGCACGAGGCTCAGCCCTAGGACTGCAGACTGAGCGGTCCCATCTGGGGAGTGCTCCCTGCATCAGGAAGTGGACATGCACGTCTGTCCTACCAGCCTGCCTGGTAGACCTGCCCTCGGTGTTCTGACCTTAGGTCCACACTGTCTCCGAGGTGTGGTTTGACGCAGGAGAACACTGTGTGCCTGCCTGCACCAAAAGGAGCAGCTCTGGTCTGGCCCGCTTACCCGGTGATTGTTGGAGCATGGGACTGTGGGCAGTGTCCGCCTCACTTCAGTGCAGGTCCAGGGGGGTTGGGGTGCCAGCCAGTAGCCTCGCCAGGGTAGCCCTCGGCCTCAGGGCTGGAAGGGTAGTGGGGCTGGCGAGGCCACCCACAGCAGCATCTGCTGAAATTCCCCTGACCTGGCAATTCACCATTCAAGCCATAGCTACTATGCTTACTGAAAAGGATATCAGACAAAGAATTAACACCTTTGAACGGTGAGAGTAGAGAAGAGTGCTGAATATCCCACGGGCTGCCGAAATATCGAATAGGTATGTCTTGGGGGGAAAGTGGAGCCAGAGCGCTCTTTGGAGGCAAAGATGGCAAAGTTTCATCTCACATACTTTGGACATGTTGCTAGGAAAGGCTGTTCCTTGAAAAAGACATCATGCTTGGAGGTTCAGTAAAGAGAGTCTTCAACCAAAACACAGTGAGTGTAGCACTGGGCTTGAGGCTGAGATTGTGAAGACGGCACAGGGTAGGACAGGGTCGGGTCAGTGTGAGTCCTGCTGAACTTGACAGCACCTAACAGGAACAACACCGGGGCAGCTGGCGAAATATCCCAGGCATGGTGGGCGGTGAGGATGGCGAGAAGCTCATCGTCGAGGTCCTGGCATCTTTCATCTAGGAAACACCAGGTTGGTTCGCTCCGGAAAGAGTGAAAGCCTGTAGTTGACAGAAGTTCTGGTGTGGTGGTTGTCTAGCCCAGGGACACTGAGGGTGTGGGCCTCTCTCAGAAAGCCCTACCCTGCAAGGCCGCGTCCGGATGCAGGCGGAGCTCCAGCCCATCCCTTGCCCCGTGTGTGCCCTCTGCCCTCAGCCCTGGCTGTAGCTGCTGGATCCTGCAGAGGGTCCTTGTCTCAACAGGCAAAGCGCCTGCCTACTTGCCGTTTTCTCCTGTGCCCATGTGATTCTTCATGCTGTCAGAGCCTTTTCTGATGCCCTCAGTGCATTTGCTTACTTGCAGGGATCACAGATGGGGGCTCTGTTTTTGCTGTAACCCTCCACATTCCCTTGTTTGGACCTGACAGCCTTCTGGCTGGTGTGTATATTGACATCAGCCATCATCTCAGCATCATGTGGTAATTCTGTGGATCATGTAGCTCCCGTAACCCACGTGCCATGTGACATGGTACATATCATTTATGTTGCGATCATGTGTATCTCCTGGAATGCCCGTGGCCCCCGACAGAGCCTTGTGTCCCCTGTCCACTGCTGTGCCCACCGGCTGCCTGCCTTAAATGGGCACAGGGTGGGAGCAGGCAGTACAGACGTGGGGTCGCCGAGGTGCTCCACTTCTCAGTGTCCTTGTCCTTGTCAGGTACCCTGAAGAACTTGCATGGCACACGAACTTAAGCCGGAAAATCCTCAGGAAGTCACCACAGCTGGAGAAGTTCCATCAGTTTCTGGTTAGCGAAACAGAATCTGTAAGTAGCAGTCTTAAGTTTGTGTGTTTTCCTGGAGCTATAAATGCAGATGTTTGTGTGTGTGTGTGCATGTGTGTATGGATGTGTGTGTGTACCTTAACCATATTTGTTGTGCCTGCGCTGAAACACACCAGCTGGGAATCGAGCCCGGTTCTCCTGCATGAGAGGCAGAAATGCTACCACTGAACCTCTGAGGCTCTCCAGCCCTAAGTGCTGTTGTTAGACATCGTTGGGTCGATTACAACTCATAGTGACCCTGTTGACACCGGACCTGACCTGTGCCATCCTCATCATTTCTGATCTGTTGATCATTGTTAAAGTCACTGTGTCAGGCCTTCTTATTGGATAGCCTCCTCCCTTTTGCTGCCTCTCCACCTTTCCAAGCACAACGTCCTCTTCCAAGGATGGCCTTTGCTAACAACATGCCCAAGGTATGGGGCACAAAGCTTTGCTATCCTTGCCTCTAAGGAGCACCCTGGTTGCACTTTCTCCAAGACATACCTGTGTATTCTTTTGGCGTTTCATGAGAAATTCAGTCATCTTCCCAACACCACAACTCAAAGGCATCGGTGGTTTTCTTAGAACCTAATGCATTGTCCACCTTTCACGTGAGTAAGAGGTCATTGAAAAGACCATGACTTGGACCAGGTGCACACCTCTGTGTTTAAACTGACTTTCTTGCTCCTTAACACCTTAGAGAGGTCCTTGACATCATATTATACAGGCCATGGTCTTTGCAATCACTTGTTATGCATCAGAGAGTTGGACAATGACCAAGGAGGATAGAAGGAGAATTGATGCCTTTGAGCTGTGGTGATGGAGAAGAGTATTGAGAATACCATGGACTGCTAGGAAAGCAAACAGATTCATCCTGGAAAGGGTTAAACTGGGCGGTTCCTTGGAGGCAAGGATTCTGAGGCTCCGTCTAACATACTTTGGACATGTTGTAAGGAGAGACGGGTCCTTGGAGAGGGACATCATGCTTGGGAGGGTGGAGGGATAGCGTGGGAGGGAAAGGCCCTCTATGAGGTGGATTGATTCAGTGACTGGAATAATCGGGATGGGTGTGTCTGAGACAGTGTGATTGGCACAGGACAGAGCAGAGTTTAGGGCTGTTGTACATAGGGTCGCTGTGAGTCGCAAGCGACTCGACAGCACATAACAACAACAGCAACAACAACAACAACTCACCTTTTGATTTCTTGGCTGCTGGTGTCAGGGGTGTTGATTGTAGCTCCAAGCAGGAGGAAATAGTTGAGAACGTCAGTCTTTCTCCACCTGCTACGTTGCCTGATGGTCCTGTGAGGACTTTTGTTTTCCTGATACTGGGATGTAATCCATGTTGAAGTCTGTACGTAGTCTTTAATCTTCAGCCATTTCACTTCCTCCCATCTTGTCCACTGCTGTAAAAACCCATCACAGGTTATCTTCATGTATTCAGAGGTTCTCGACTGGACTTGTTCCCCTTTTTCTCTGTGAGCTCATATCGTGTCATTTCTCTGTCCATTTGAATACCACCCAGTGTAAGGAATTTGGGATTCTCAGGACTGTTGCTGAGTCTGCTTTCTCTCCCCAGGGGAACATCAGCCGTCAGGAGGCCGTGAGCATGATCCCACCTCTGCTGCTCAATGTCCAGCCCCATCACAAGGTGAGGCGGCTGACCTGGAGGACAGCTGTGGTCGGCCTTGTGCCTGCTTGCTGCGTTTTATTAGGCCTTTCTATCTTAATCGGGTTAAAAGCGCTCCCTTTTCCCTGTCCTGTTTACTTTTGCTAAAATAAAGGTTAATCCTTTCGGGTTGTCTTTGTCACAGTGACCATGACGGACAGGGTGGGATGGCCCCATAGGGTTTCCAGCAGTGGGTGGCCGTGTTCCCGGAAGGTGTGAGTCACTGGTCTTTCTGGTTAGCTCCCGAGCTCCTTTTTTTTTTTCTAAGTAAAGGATGAAACCTATTTTGTTTTAGAAACACCTCCCCCTACTTTTTGGCTAAGATAGGAAGTAGTGTGTACTTGAGTCACTTGCTGTTTGGACTGTAGGATTTCGGTGGTCTCCAGAGCTGCTCTCCTCCTGGAGTTTGAGAGTATTAGAAGGTGAGCAGGTCTCCCTTGGTGATGGGAGTTCTGGACATCCTGGGAGCGAGGCCCGAGAGTGCCTGTGGAAAACTGTTGTCCACATGCCCCACGAGGTAGACCCTGCCACTCGATGCTGAGTAACTGGCCTAAGGTGGCCACGCTCTCAGGGTGAGCCGGAGCCCCAGGCCATTTGCTCCCCACAGTGCGCACAGCTAGCTGTCCCAGGCAAGGACTGTCCCTTCCTGCTCATTGCTACGTGGCTTACCGCAGCTGCTAGTGACAGGCTTTATCACCCGGTGTTGACACGGGGCCCCTTGGTAAACCATGCTGTACCAAAGCAGATGGACTGACTCCTAGCTGCTCACCCTGCGCGCGCACACACAGTGGCGCTCTGGTGGCCTAGTGGTAAGGAGTTGCACTGCCAACCCAAAGACGTGTGGTTCGAATCTACCAGCTGCTTTGCTGGAGAAAGATGGGTAGGGATTCTTCTCCCATGTACTGAACTGCTTCTGAAAACCCACAGGAGGGTCAGCTGTGAATTGGTTCCTATTCCCCAGGATACACCAAAATATAAAAAAAACAGACAAGTAAATATTATGTGTATAGTTTATAGAATATCGAGAGCATGACAACAAAAAGTTGGCAGTGTTGTGAGAAGGCCCAGAATGGGAGGGACCTGGAGACAAGAGGGGTGTGTGCCCCAGGGGCGGTGCTGGTGGCATCCACGAGCTTGCTTAGCACAGCGTGCCACCCACCTTCCCTTTTATAAAAGTCACAGCATCTGCAGTCAGGCAGAGTGTGATAAATGAGGGATGCATGCTAAATGAGGGATGCATGCTAAATGAGGGATGCATGCCTGAAGAAACTGTAGACCTTGGGGGAGAAATAGTTACACTGTAATGAGAAAGTTGTACTTGAAGTAGCAAGTCTGATTTCCTGATGTAAAAAGCTGCACATGTTGCTTCATTGACAGATTCTGGACATGTGTGCAGCACCTGGATCAAAAACCGCCCAGCTGATTGAGATGCTGCATGCTGACATGAACATCCCCTTCCCAGGTGGGCTGGGGCTCAAGGATTGGGGTGAGGAGGTGGAGGGGGGAGACCCTGCCTCAGCTGTCCCCAGCTCTGCAGCCATCCTTAGTGACGGTGCTCAGAGCCACGTGTGAGACTCCAGGGCCTTGTCTGGCGCGTGTGCGTTCTCGTCCAAGCACACGGTGAGCCCTTCTGACCATGCACAGCATCACGGCCTGACTTTCTTCACTGTTGGTGTGGTGCTCTGTTGGCACTTGCACACCGCCTGTGTGGGGCACTGCTCTCAGGCTCCAGGGCTGGAATCCACCAGCTTTGACAAGGAGCCATCGTCCGTGACCCTGCGGGGGTGTCTCCAGGAGGCTGTGCAGGGTGTGTGCTGGACAGGAGCTCCGAGTGTCCCTTGGGGAGCCTGGGGCGCTCCTGGTTGGGTGTCTTCCAAGCCAGAACAGCTAGGATACGTTTGTGGGGCTTCTCATTAGGTGTGTCTCATCTGACCTTTTATTTAAGCCAGGGGCTCTAACTCTGTTACATATACTACTGCTTTACTGTATTTTAAAAAGTCCTCTGTTCTGAGAGCAGTGAAAAAAAAATCAAAAGATGCATAGAAGCAATGTGTGGCATCAATAGACTTTGTGGTCCTCAGCGTCCACGGCCCTGAGAAGAGCGGGATGGTGCCCTGCTGCTACCACTGCTCACCTCTCTGAAAGGGATCCTAATAGAGGGTCCTGGATCGAGTTTATCGGTGATAAATAATAGACCAAAACTCAAAGCCAGTAATAGCCAGGCTTCGCGGCCTGATGGAGACTGACTTCCTCATAGCTGCCTTTGAGCCAGGAACTGACCTCCTGTGGCAAGAACAGGAAAAAGGAAAAGTCCTTTGTTCGGGTTAACGTGGCTGAAGAGCTCCTTTGTTCTTGGCCATGTGTAGTGACTTGCTGTAACGGGCAGGCTGCTGAAGCGAGATCTGGGCTGGGCGTTATTAGTGTTGTCTCACTCAGCACATGGGGTTCCAGAGCGATGCTGGTGCTGGCCGGTCTCTGCCTTGGTAGATAGCACAGCACATCTGTGGTCTCTCTGCGTACTAGTTCCTCTGTGCTGTCAGAGTGTCAGGGGCTGTCAGTACAGAAAGAGGTTATGCAGTGTGCTCACTTTGCTGGTTTTTGAAAAAGGAGGTTCAAGGTGTTGAACCATAATTCTTCCCATTCTGTTGACTGTCCAGATAGGTGTACCTTGTATAAGATTGAGTCTGAACTGAGAGTTACTGGTTCAAAGCCTCAGGTCATGAGCTGGAAACATCTGTCTGATGGGTCTTCAGGGTTTGAGATTGCTCAGCGCTGCTGGCTACTATGTGGCTTCTCCTCTCCTGTCTGGAGCCCAGAGTGTCCCCGGAAGCTGCCTCTCCCCTGACCTCACCATTTCCCGTCCCCAGAGGGCTTTGTCATTGCGAACGATGTGGACAACAAGCGCTGCTACCTGCTTGTCCACCAGGCCAAGAGGCTGAGCAGCCCCTGCATTATGGTGGTCAACCATGATGCGTCGAGCATCCCGAGGCTGCAAGTGGATGTGGATGGCCGTAAGGAGGTGCTCTTCTATGACCGAGTCCTGTGCGACGTGCCCTGCAGGTGAGTGTGTGCTCGCCATGCCTGTGGCCTTCCAGAGGGTCCTGTCCTCCAGGGTGAACTCAGGCCCCGCAGGTGAGTGTGTGCTCGCCATACCCGAGGCCTTCTAGGGTCATGGCCTCCAGGGTGGATGCGTGTCCTGTGTCGTAGGCCTGGGGCTGCAGTTGAGTCTGCCGAGCACTCCTAGGACAAACTACATAGGTATCTGACATTGTAAATCTTTCTGAGAGGGAACTGCTTTATCTTCTTACCCACCGTCTGGTCGGCGGGGGAAGGATGGGCCATCTCCTCATGGGAAAGCCCACTGGAAGGTCAGCTATGAATCTTGTCTGGTTTGATGGTTCGTAAGAACAGTTATTCAACAAATTAGTTGAAAATAATGCTGTTTGTTAATGAAGAGTAGTGACACCAAAGTGTCTTACCCTTATTAAGATTCTGTACTCCAGTTCTACAAATGAGTGTTGTTATTTCTCCCAAGTGGAGGCAGACTCATCCTGTGAGTGTTAAGTGAGGTTCCTGCTCAGAGCTTCCGCTTCTGAAGTGGGCAGGACGTTGGCTTGAGGGGTGCGAGTGCTCAGGTGGTTTCCAGGTGGAATTTCTAATGTTTTGCAATGTCCTGTTTCCTCACTTTCTTGGGCATTACTAACTTCTCAATTCCTTTCTTTCCAGTGGCGACGGTACCATGCGGAAGAACATCGACGTCTGGAAGAAGTGGAGCACCTTGAACAGCCTGCAGCTGCATGGGTGAGCGTAGCCCTGCATGGCAGGACCCTGGGGACGGCCGGCATCCAGGCCTTCAGGGGCCTTCTGAAGAGACTTGATGAGATTGTTGTTAGGTGCCGTTGAGTCGAGTACGACTCATAGCGACCTTATGAACAAAAGATCTGACCCCTATTCTGTCCTGTGCCATCTCCACACTTCCTGACACACATGAGCCCATTGTGGCAGTCACCGTCGTGTCACTCCATCTGGTTGAGAGTCTTTTCTTCGCTGACCCTTTACCTATCCAAGCATCATGTCCTTCTCTAAGGATTACTTGATCACCCTCTGATACCAGGGGACTGACCACCACTTGGGGCGGGGGGTGGGGTGAAATGCCAGCGGGTTGGTTCCAGCTCACACTCCAGTTGCCCACCGGGGCTTCTCTCAGGCTCTCATTGCTGACCCGCCACTGGGTTTTCACAGGCTGTAAACCATAACATAGCTCGCCCAACTTCCTCCCAAGGAGCAGCTGGTGAATTCGAACCACATGCCTTTGAGTTGGCAGCACAGCTCCCTGATGATGAGTTGATAGTGGTTTAGTCTGTGGTTTTAGTGGGAGCAAATGGCCAGGTCTTTTCTCCCGCCTTGCACCTGTGCAGCAGCAGCCGCGCCCCCCCCCCCCCCACCCCGTGACTGAGCACTTAACTGTTGCACAGCCACGACTCTTTTTTAATGCCTCACTTAATTCTCAGTTTTTTCTTCTTTGGACTGAATCTCTGTGTTGTATAACATTTTTGTTCTGAGAGGTTTTTTAATGAGTTTCTCTGTAGTAAGAGAAATGGTTCTGGGAGAAAATTTGGAAAGCCGCTGAGAGTGACAGAAGACAGTCCCCCCGCTCGGGCACCTGCTGTAGCAGTGAGGAGGCCAATCTTTTCCGGTCGGTTTGAGTGCCAAGCAGTGTGCAATTGTGCTGCCTGCACGTGATCCGTGGGGGTTCTCACTCCCCGGTTATATTGTGGGGGCATCACCGTGAACCCCAGCGGCAGGGTCTCCTGTCGATGCTTATCTTACCACAGTCTGTGCTTTTTTTTTTAATGAGAGTTGAGATGAGAATGGTAGAGGGAAATCCATTTTGCTAGGAAGCATATTCACACATTTGTGCAAGTGCAGAGGTTTTTTTGTTTTTTCATTTGATAAGTCTCTGTTTAGTGGTCAGACTAATTTAATACTTGTTTGTGAATTAACTTTATAGTTTGTGGGTACAGTAGAAACAGTTAACAGAGCCTTGGAAAGAGTGACCAGCTCCTTGACGCATCATAGTTATTGATGCTGGCAGCACGGTGGCCTCCGGCACTGCGAGGGTTGTAGGAATGGCACAGCTCTGGGTGGGGTGTCTGCGGCTCATCGGGTGGCTAGGAGTGGGAGCTCACCTGCCAGAGCCTGGGAGCAGCGTGGTGGTAACATGACAGACGTCGCTTTAACTTCACCTGTGGGTGGTAGTTTCCATGGGGTTGATGCCCACTTGCCCCTTGCCTGGGAGGACGGAGCCCCACAGGGCTTCCCTGGTTTATTTATGGCGCTGGCTCCCTGGGCCCTTCCTGTGTGGGGTGGTGGCATGGGTTCCACCTGCCAGCCCTTTTAGTCGCTAGCCAAGAGGTGTCAGTGCTGGTCTCTACCTCACTTAGGAATTGTAGCAAGTCCGTTTCTGTGAGGGGTTGTCTGTCTGCATAGCATGTTGTGTTTTGCTGTAAGTTGTCCCTAGCCAGTGGGCAGATGCGCGCACTACAAGGCCCCTCGCTGTGGGCACGTGCACTGCGTGAACCCTCACATCTGCTCTTAGCCTCCAGCTGCGGATCGCCACTCGGGGAGCAGAACAGCTGGCTGAAGGTGGACGGATGGTCTACTCCACCTGCTCCCTGAACCCCATCGAGGATGAAGCCGTCATCGCTGCTCTGTTGGAGAAAAGCGAAGGTAGGAGTGGCCGTCACCAGGAATGTGGCTGTGGGGGAGGGTGCCCCTCCAATCTGGTCCCTAACCTGTGACCACAGCTCTGGTGACAACCATGCCCGTGGAGCAAGCAGTCCCCCCGCAGATTGGAAATTACTCTCAAAAACCTCCAAGCATGTTGCTGTCAAGTTGAAACAGATTTGCAACTGACCCTCCAGTGGATTTCAGAGGCATTAAATTGCTTGGGAAGAGATTGCCCGTCTTACCCTGTGGAGCAGCTGGGGGATTGGGCCTAGCAGAGACACCACCCTTGTTAGCAGCATGTGCACCTCCAGACCCAGGATCCCTGCGTATCTGCCCGGGTTTCCTCAACAGCTGGGAATTCGATTGGATGTCCCGCCCTCTCCAGTGACAGTGGGAGACCACCTATATGCTCTCCTGGCCGCACTGGGAGGACCCTGGCTTGGGGGCTAAGCAGAACTCACAGTGCAGTACCCTGTTTTAAGAGGGGCGGGTGTGGAGGGAGAGGGAGCTGCAGCCCCCCACCCCTGACTCTGACCTCAGCAGGGTGGAGAGATGTGCTTGGGCACCAGCCAAAGGACAGGTCAGCACTGGCAGTGTGACACTGCTGATGAGTCAGCCACTAGAAGAACCAGCAGGGTCCCTGGGGCGGGGACCATTCTCCACAGCTGTGGGATGTGCTTGTGGGGCTGGTGTAGCCCAGTGACAGTCATCGTGCCTCCACAGTAGCTCCATGGAATTAGTCCAGGCCCCTTCTGTGAGCCTTTGAGTCTGTGTCTCCTGTGGTGCTGGCAGCCCATGTGACAGGTTCCCTTGGTGGTCTCACCTCTTGGCCTTTCTTGAGATGGAAACCTTGAAAAGGAGCTAACTCCGCAGCCACTCTGAGGAGGAAGATTTGGCAGTCCACTTCCGTAAGGATTTACAGCCTCAAACCCTGCGGCTAGGTGTCCTCTTCCCTCTTGCATCGCTGTGAGTCAGGGTCAATGCCAGGGCAGCGAGTTCCTTCAGTTAGATCGCCACATTACACTACTTGGACCTGAAACAGATGTTGAGAATTGTGCGCTCACCTCCTGCCATCAAGCTGTCCTGGCACAGTGATCCCATCAGGTTGTCGAGTCTGTAAACCTTCACAGGAGCAGATTGCTGCTGCCTTCTGCCACCCTCTCAGTCCACGGCACGAGCCCGGAGTGCACCACGTCTGCAGTTGTGCCTGGCTCTCGCCTCTGATGCTGGTGCTGTTGGCTGGCAAAGACATAAAAGCCTGGCAGTGTGGGGCGTGGCCAGGTGAATGGACCGTGCCCTTCACAGAGCCCTCCTGGGAGAGTTTCCAGGTTGTGACGTTCATGAGTTATAAGTAGTCTCTGGTGACTGCAGCCAGCTGCGGCCTACCCATGTTACACTTAGGACCATTTGGGCAGTGGTCACTCTGGCCTGGCCATCGGACAGTCCACTTCCCCCCAGTGTGTCCTGTGTCCCCCTGGCCTCCCCTGACTGCACTTCCTCTCTCTCTGTGTCTCCCAGGGGCTCTGGAGCTGGCTGATGTGTCCTCGGAGCTGCCAGGGCTGAAGCGGATGCCTGGACTGTCCCAGTGGAAGGTGAGAGTGTGGCCCCAAGGGAGTTAGGACTGCTGTTTTCTTCCTAAAATCCTGAAAGTGTTCACATCTGGGAAGCTTGCCTAACCACATGTGGATGAGGTTCAGATGCAGTGTTGTATTTAGTAACAGAAGGTGAGATTCGAGTACTCTCAAGTCACTCTGCAAATAGAAAAGTTTTTCTCTAGACACTAGCTTTACCTGTTTTCTTCCCCAAAGCCGCACCGTCACCATTGTGTCAGGTTGTCCCGGCTCCCTGAGGACAGAGAACTACTTTAGGTTTCCAGGGCTAGCATCTCAGAGGCACATTGCCTGTTGGCCTTGTGGACAGAAAGTGATGTTAACGAGCCAAAGGTGGGTAATTTGAATCTGCAGCCCTCAGTTTAAATTCATTTTGGTCAAGCATTCTTCTGAGTGGTACAGCACTGGTCTGTGCATTGCTGTGCAGAGGTAACTCGTGGTTGCTGTGATGCTGAACACTGTGACACTGTGTCAAGTGTGATAATGGTTACCCATGGTGAACAGTGTTGGGTGGAGCTCCCCAGTTAAAACAGGCTTGGAAGCAGGAGTGGCATCCACTTCTGAAATAGCTTGCCTCTGGAAACCCAGTGAACTTGGAGAAACGAAGAAAGTTACACAAGTGTTCAGGTCTTTCGTTCATAGGGTCGTTTGGAGTCATCTACAACTCAGCAGCACTTAGCAACAACAAACACATGCGACTGCTCCTTTTGAGGGATTGTGTCTGTGGAAGGTCCCCTGCTCTGTGGCCTGGATTGAGTCCTTGTATTCTGTGGGAGCACTCTGGTCACTCTGTGGACAGGAAGAATCCCATTTCTTGTGGGATCACTCTGCTGTGTCTGAATGGATCAGTCCCTGTGTCCTGCGGGAGCACTCCCTCTGGACACTCTATGGACAGGATGGTTCCCCATTTCATGCAAGAGCCCTGCTGTGTGTGGAGAGAACTGAGCCCGGTACCCTGTGACAGCCCTCCTGCTATGTCTGTGGATGGTTTCCCTCCCTGAACAGGGCGAGTTCCTAAGTCAAATGGGAGCACTCACCCGTGTCTGTTGACAGTCTCTTAACTCTGTGGACAGAGTGAGTCCCTTTGTCCTGTAGGAGCTTTCCTGTTGTGTCTGTAGATGATCTCCATCCCTGTGCACAGTGGGAGCACTCCGCTGTGTCTTTGGACAGTTTCCTTCTCTGTAGAGATGGGAGCCCCTGTGTACCATGCAAGCACTCCAGAAGCAGCCTTGTGCTTCTCTGACCATCAGAGCTGACCGTGACCTCTGCCCTGTGTCTCAGGTCATGACAAAGGACGGTCAGTGGTTTACAGACTGGGAGGAGGTCCCTCACAACAGACACACACAGATCCGACCCACCATGTTCCCCCCCAAGGACCAGCAGAAACTGCAGGCCATGAATCTCCATCGGTGGTAAGTGTGGATGACTTGCTTGGGGGTGGGCCGTTGTTCTGAGACCTGCAGGCTGGCTTAGGGCTTGTGAGTCTACAGAGAAGGGACCTTTAGGCCACTTAACCCCAGCTTTACAACAGCTCTCTTTTTTTAAAAATTTTTTTATTTTTCATTTCA
>NW_006400265.1:392495-396693 GCF_000299155.1 Elephantulus edwardii
AGGGATAATTTTACTTCCTCTTTGCCAATTTGTATACCTCTAATGTCTTTTTCTTGTCTTATTGCTATCGCTAAGACTTCCAATACAATATTGAATAAGAGAGGAGATAATGGGCATCCTTGCACAGTTCTTGTTCTACAAGAGACACATCTGAAAAATGGAGATAAAGAAAGACTAAAAATTAAAGGATGGGACAAAATATACCAAGCAAATGGCAACCAAAAAAAAGCAGGAGTAGCGATACTAATTTCTAATAAAATAAATTTCAATGCAAAAACCATGACAGCTCTTATACATTGACAGTTCATGAGAGGGTCTGTGAACATGTGTGTTAAGCGGGTTTTCTGTCCCGGGTAATCTTCATAGTAGTTATCTCAGTGCTACAAATGTATTTGGAGTAAGTTAATTTGTTTGTATTTGTTTAGCCTTAGAATATTACCACATCATCAAAATACTGGAGGATTCTTTGTGGCCGTTTTAGTAAAGAACTCCCCAATGCCGTGGAATAAACGACAGCCAAAGGTAAACATCTTCAAACTAAACTCATAGGACGCTTGAGCATATTTTTTTTTGTTTTCCTTACCAAGCTTTCTGTCATGATTTGAGTTTCTAGAACAGCCCAGTCAGCAGCTCGTACCTGGATGTTGTATGGCCCTGACTGCAGTCCTGGCTGCAGCAGCTGTCTGCCCACATTCCCCTGGGCTTCCTATTCCCACTCATTCTGCTTTCCTAGCCCTTTTCCTGCTTCCTGAGCTTGCTCCCTGGGTCAGTGTGGTGCTTCCGGCCTTCCAAGGAGTGTGTTTCTCCCCATGTTACTGGTCACCTTAATAGGCCTGTCTGTTGTTTGCTTGGAAGTTGAGTTCCAGGACCAGTTTCCATTTCAGGTCTGAGACGTGTAAGGGCTGTAGTCAGGGATTGTTTTAGGTCACATTTTCCTCCCACTCCAAACATGGAGTCTTTATAAATTTAAAGCAGAATCTGACAGGTGGCATTGAGAGTGTGCTCAGGCAGAGGAGGGCTCAAGGCAGAAGCTTAACCTCAACAAGAGGGAATTTTGAGTTTTCCCAAAAGCAGGCTGTCTTAGAAGAAAGATAAGTGACTCAGTAGAAAAGACCTGAAGGTGATGCTATGAGTCAGGACTGACCGGAGTGGCTGTGTCGTGGGTCATCGCAGCTGGGGACAGGACCCCCTCAGTGCAGGCCTGACGGGGGAGCAGTGCAGCTGTTCTGACCATACGTGGCTACTCCCTGGGCTGCTGCTTCTGGGTACCCTGAAGTCAGCAATTAAGTCAGCAGGGCCTGCCTGTGTGGACAGGGGGACATTGGTGTTTGCCGTGGGCCTTCCTTCTGTCAGAGCCTAGTGAGCATGGTCACAGTGGGGCACTAGGCCGAGGGTCTGTGCATGAACAAGACCAGCTTTGCACACTTGACCTGTGGAGAAGCAGCAGAAACGATGCCTCCCAGGAGGAGTTCTGGCAGCTCCAGGGGCCTCCCTGTCAGCATTTACGTTCACAGGCTCTCTTGGGCCTGTGTCCCGAAGAGCTGTTGAGTCAGGTTGGGCCACAGACAATACTCAGTATTACACGTGTAATACGTGGCAGAGCATGTGGTATGGCCTTTGTCTAAAGGAGGAATGTCCTCTGTGGGCTGGTCTCTGTCTGAAGTAGAACCGTCCTCTGGGGGCTGTTGTGTCCTTTGTCTGTCTGAAGGAGAAATGTCCTCTGCGGACTGGTCTGTGTCTGAAGTAGAACCGTCCTCTGTGGGTCGTTGTGGCCACCATCTTGCTAAGTAGAACCGTCCTCCGTGGTCCGTCGTGTCCTTTGTCTGAAGTAGCGTGTCCTCCGTGGTCCATCGTGTCCTTTGTCTGTCTGAAGTAGCACGTCCTCCCTGGGCTGTCATGGCCACCACTTGTCTGAAGCCCATGGGCAGGCCTTTTCAGAAGTGTCTCAGAGTGGATGTAGCCTCGGGTCCCTTGGTTAGTGTCCCGGTGCCTCTGAAGGGACATGACCTGGACTGCTGGAACTTGATTGCTACTTCAGGAACAGAGCTGTGGGCACAGTGAACACTATCGTGTGTCATTAAAATCACCCAGTAGTGTTTGTGGGGGAGTGGAGGAAACAAAGCACCTGAGGGAGAGAGACTGCACCACAGCCCGTGGATCGCTGGAAGCAGAGGCCGAGTACCACCCCGGCCTTCTCGGCAGCTCGATGCCAGTTGGCCCTCCTGCTCTGCTCGGTTTCTCTGCTCCAGTTGTCACACAGAACTCAGACCATGTGCATAATTAATGGGATTAATTAAGGGAGAAACACGTCACACTCCGGGAGCTGATTTCACTCAGGAATTTGTGGGAGACACAGCGAAGCACCAGGAAGTGAACCCTGTATGCCAAGGCTCATCTTGGAGAATCTCTGCTCGGGGTGTTGGCTCGGTGGAGTCTGCAGGTTCAGCATGTGTGAGCTCTCTGACATTCTGGGGTTCACTTACAGCCCCAAACCAGCACTTGGTGCACCCTGGGTCACTCCCGATGTGCTCGGGGGGCCCAGCCCCAAGGCCAGTTCTGCTGGTGCCGACCCAGGGGTTTGTGGGCGGGACTCAGCGCTGTGTAGGGGAGTGTCACCTGCTTTGCCAGCCTCCCTGCCTGTTCAGACCTGATGTGGACTGGAAGAAGTTTGGCATTTCAGTGTACCATTTTGTTCCCTCTGTGCAACACATTTTGATACCTCCCGTCCTCGGTGGGGCCCACCGTGTGCATGGGGGCTCCCCTGACGCTGGACCACGCTCTCCTCGTTTCCACACAGCTGAGCATGGCTGAAGCATGGCACACTACCTACGTACACGTCTCCTCTCTCCACATATTGGGGTCATGTTCCCGGTGTCCCCATCGTGCCCCAACGGCAGCTCTGCTAGAGGCGTTTCCACGTGAATCCTTGCTCCGTTGTCACCGTCACCATGGAACAGGCTTATTGTGGCCGTTAGGAGACCTCAAAAAAACTGTCCACCAGGCTCTTAGGCAAAAGATAGATGGTTTAAGATCATTGTTAGGGTCTGTCGAGTCTGCTGCAGCGTGGGACACGGCAGCCTCCCGTACAGCAGAACTGAGCCCGCTGACCCTGTGCCACCCTCACATCCTCACGCTGCCCCGGGCGGTCACTGGCAGTCCATCGCGTTGAGGTTCTTCCCCTCCTCTGCGGACCTGCTTGTTCCAGCATGATGCCTGACAACGTGCTGAGTACGTGGGACAAAGTGTTACCATCCTTCTCTCTTCAGGGGCAGCCTGGCCACGTTTCCTCCAACACCAATTTGTTTGCTCTGTGGTATATTCTGTCACCACCACAATTCAAAGGCATCAAGTATTCTTGAGTCTTCCCTGTTATTTGTCTACCTTCAAGTTGGAACTGACTCCTAGGTGACCCTCCTGCGGGCTTTGATGCAGGAATTAACAGAGGACAGTACCCGTCTTTCTCCTACACAGCAGCTGGGGGATTCAAACTGTGTGTGTTGAGGTTGGCAGTGCAGCTCCTTACCCCTAGGCCCCCATTGTTTCATGGTGTACCTTTCACAGTGATAGGAAGCAGGTGAATAGACCATGACTTGCCTTAGGTGCTCCTTTTGCTGTAAACTGA
This sequence comes from Elephantulus edwardii, assembly GCF_000299155.1. Taxonomy (NCBI): domain Eukaryota; kingdom Metazoa; phylum Chordata; class Mammalia; order Macroscelidea; family Macroscelididae; genus Elephantulus; species Elephantulus edwardii. The sequence goes on from NW_006400265.1 coordinate 396,118, forward strand.
CATCTTCGCTCTTCAGCACATTAAAGTGGTCCTTCATGGCACACTTGCCTGATAACAGTACGTCTTTTGATTTCTTGCTTTCTGTGTACAAGTCCTGATTGTGAATCAAGAGAAAATGACGTTGTTGACAACTTGAGTCTTGCCCTTGCTTGTTGTGATACTGCATATGCAGTTTTTGAGCACAGTGCTCATGGTAAGATGGGCACCCTTCTGATAAATCAGATTTTTTACAGCTTCCAGGTAAACCTGCAGAGACCAGAGCAGCAGTGCAGTCAGACTCCACAGCGTCCACTGGAGACAAGGCTGTGGAGGCCTCTGAAGTGGGCAGCAAACCGCTTAGTGAAGGGGTTGACGCAGAGGGGATCCAGAGAACAGAAGATGCCGAGAACGACAGCAGCAAGCGAGACGGCGTGTGTGGGTGAGGACTGCGCGGGATGGTGGAGGACTGGATGCACGGGGGGGCCTGATGAGAGAGATGGTGAGTGGGTGAGGACTGCACGTGCGCTGGAAGGTGGAGGACTAGATGCGCAGGGGGCCTGATGTGAGAGATGGTGAGTGGGTGAGGACTGCATGGGA
>NW_006400265.1:396863-397463 GCF_000299155.1 Elephantulus edwardii
TGAGAGATGGTGAGTGGGTGAGGACTGCATGGGATGGTGGAGGACTGGATGCACGGGGGGCCTGATGTGAGAGATGCTAAGTGGGTGAGGACTGCGCGTGCGCTGGAAGGTGGAGGACTAGATGCGCAGGGGGCCTGATGAGAGAGATGGTGTGTGAGGAGGGTCTGGTCATGTTGATGAGGAATGGGTTCCTGATGCGAGAGAGGGGTCAGGGGACCGGGGAAGTGAGGACTGTGTACATGTCGGTGAGAAACGGGTGTACAGGGTCCTGATGTGAAAGATAGTGTGCGGGTGAGTGTGTGTGTGTACCAGGCATGTGGGCCCTGATGTGAAAGATGGAGGGAGGTGTGGGTGAGGACTGTGTATGGGGTTGTGATGTGAGAGATGGTGTGTGAGGTCGTTATGTGAGGGATGGTGTGTGGGTGAGGACCATGTGTGAGGTCCTGGTATGAGAAATGGTGAGTGGGGGTGAAGAGTCGGTGTGTACGGGTCATGATGGGAGAGATGGGTATGTGTGTGTATTAGGACTGGGCACATGTGGGTGAAGACCAGGTATGTAGGATCCTGATGTAAGAGATGATGTTTGTGGGTGAGGGGTGG
>NW_006400265.1:397563-398988 GCF_000299155.1 Elephantulus edwardii
GTGTGTGTGTGTGTGTGTGTGTGTGTGTGTGTGTGTGTGTTTTTTCCTGGTGTGAGAGATTGAGTTGAGGGCTGGGCACTTGGAGGGTTGAGGACCAGGTGTGTGGGTCAAAGACAGCAAGTGTGAGTCCCGAAGCCCTTTGTCCTCCCAGCCCTGTGGATGGAGCGTGTTCCCTGTCCCACTGTTGGCTCTGAGAGCTGGAGGACAGGACTGTATGGGGTCCAGGATCAAAGCCCACTGCGGGTGTTGGGAATTAACGTGGGCATGCAGACTGCAGGTGCATCTCTCCTTCCTGTTCTCTTTAGCCCCCCTCCATCAAAGAAAATGAAGCTGTTTGGATTTAAAGAAGATCCGTTTGTGTTTATTCCTGAGGATGACCCTCTGTTTCCCCCGATCCAGTAAGAATTTGTACATTGTTTCCAGTTTCTTCTTTAGCAGCTCTACTATAGAGAAGGAGCTTCATGCTCGTTCTCTGCAGCTGTTTTTCCTTCGCACTGCACATGGAACTCCTTCCGTTAGGAGTCCCAGAGCCACCTGTCCGTGACAGGATAAGAGGGAGCTGAAGATGGCAGAGTTTGAGCAGAGTGACTAACTCACATGGACCAGGCTGTGGTCCCAGGGCTGTTTAGATAGAGGGTGCAGGGTCCCCGGGCTGGGAGGGTGGAGAGAGTGCAGGATCCCAGGGCTGGGAGAATGGAGAGGGTGCAGGGTCCCGTGGCTGTACAGGATGGAGGGGTACAAGGTCCTGTGACTCTGTAGGATGGAGAGGATGTGGGGTCCTGTGATTTTTGTAGGATGTAGAGGGTGCCAGGTTCCATGGCTGTGTATAGGTGGACTTGGTGTTGAGGGGATCCTAGTGGGGTTTTCTGTGAACAGAACTAGAAGAGTCTCACACATCTTTCCTTCTTCACCACGCGTGCATACTTCATAGCACCGTCACTGATACAGTTCCGTAGTCAGACCTCCGAAGGAGTCTCAGGGATGGTGTGGGCACAAGGAGACATGGCACTTGCTGTAGGTGCTCCCTGTAAACACTGCTGAGGGTCTGGGTGAGGCTGGATGTCAGGAGGAGGTGGGCAGTCTTAAGGTGGGCGAGGGCCGGGGGCCTGGCCTGCATTGTGCCTCAGCTCAGCTTTGTTGACAGGAAGTTTTACGCTCTGGACTCTTCCTTCCCCAAGAAGAACCTGCTGACGCGGACGATGGAGGGGAAGAAGCGGCAGCTGTACATGGTGTCCAAGGAGCTGCGGGGCGTTCTGCTCAACAACAGCGAGAGGATGAAGGTGAGTGAGCGCTGGGCCGGGCGGCATGCAGGGTGGACAGCAGACCCCGACCCGCCTGTGCTCCCAGGGCAGGCTGCAGGGAACTGTAGACCTCAGCAAATGACCTTGCCTGACAGTGCTGGCATGGCACGCGTTGCCTGCACCG
>NW_006400265.1:399413-400445 GCF_000299155.1 Elephantulus edwardii
CCCCTCCCGCCTGCATTCACACACTCAGGTGCCCCAGCCTAGCTCCTCCGTCAGCTGACACCCGCTGTGGAGCCCAGGGCCATCTTTATGGCTGTCCTGACTCGCTCTCACCCTGCAGGTCATCAACACAGGTATCAAAGTCTTGTGTCGCAACAACGGTGGTGAGGATTTTGACTGCGCCTTCCGGTTGGCCCAGGAGGTAAAGTGGGCAGGACCTGGGGCGACACTGAGTGGACGTGGAGTGATACACACGTCTCTGCTCCAGCGCGGGAGCTTTGTTACTTTGCAGTATCACAGCCTTTCCTTTCTCCGTGACTCTCACTCCATGACTCTCTCCTTCCAGGAGCTATGGTATCTGCACACCCCTGGTGTTGCCTCTTCTCTATCCCTACCACCACCTCCTGCAGCCCTTTGTGCCACACCAGGGGTGTGTCCTGGCCTCCACCTGGTCTGTGGAATGGGCACCATCCGGACCCTGGCACTGTTGAGGCTGGGGTGGCCCTGGGTGGTCCCTGTGTGACAACGTCATACCCAGTGAAGATGGGGTGGCGTGTCTGCCTCCGGGACAGCCTGGGGATGACGCACCAGTGCCCGCTGACTTCCAGGACCACATTCCTTCTCTTTTCCACAGGGGATCTACACGCTGTACCCATTTATTAAGTCACGGATTGTCACTGTGTCCATGGAAGACGTGAAAATACTGTTGACCCAGGAAAATCCGTTTTTCAGGAAACTGAGCAGTGAGGCATACAGCCAAGCCAAGGACCTGGGTGAGCAGGGCATGGAGCGAGCAGCGTGGCTTGTGTTCTCCGGGACGGTGAGCTTGTGTGTGCAGCGCGGCTTGTGTTCTCTGAAACGGTGAGCTTGTGTGTGCAATGCGGCTTGTGTTCTCCGGGACAGTGAGCTTGTGTGTGCAGCGCGGCTTGTGTTCTCTGAAACGGTGAGCTTGTGTGTGCAATGCGGCTTGTGTTCTCCGGGACAGTGAGCTTGTGCGTGCGGCGCGGCTTGTGTTCTCTGAAACGGTGAGCTTGT
>NW_006400265.1:400545-434517 GCF_000299155.1 Elephantulus edwardii
CGGTGAGCTTGTGTGTGCAATGCGGCTTGTGTTCTCCGGGACAGTGAGCTTGTGCGTGCGGCGCGGCTTGTGTTCTCTGAAACGGTGAGCTTGTGCGTGCAGGCTCCAGGACAGTGAGCTTGTGTGTGCAGCGTGGCTTGCGTTTTCCAGGACAGTGAGCTTGTGCGTGTGGTGCGGCTTTTGCTCTCTTGGACAATGAGCTGTATGTGCAGCGTGGCTTGCGTTCTCTGGGACAGTGAGCATGTGTGTGCAGCTTGGCTTTTGTTCTCTGAGGTGGTGAGCTTGTGTGTGTAGCAGAACTTGTGTTCTCCGGGACCGTGAGCATGTGTGTGCAGCGTGACTTCCATTTTCCGGGACAGTGAGTTTGTGTGTGCAGCATGGCTTCCGTTCTCCGGGACGGTGAGCATGTGTGTGCAGCGTGGCTTGTGTTCTCCGGGACGGTGAGCTTGTGTGTGCAGTGACACTCAGTCCCCAGTTGTATGTGTTTCCACGCACTGTTGACACTGGCAATGACTGACTGCACTGTGGATGTTTGAAAGTGGGAGCTTAGGTGGGAATTTGTGTAGGGTTTATCCTGTATTTCTCTTAACTTTGAAGCGTGACTGGCATTAACCCTCACTCTTGTAGCTAATGGCAACTTGAAACGTCATTAGGTCTGGTTTGGTCTTCCACTTCCAGGGCCTTCACTGCATCCGGCACTTGCCTGCTGCCGCCTGCATTTAATGGCCCTCCTGCCTGTCCAGGTCCTTGCGGACCAAGGGTTTGGATTATTGTTCTCCTTCCCCAAAGTACTTAGCCGGTGCTGGGCCTGCAGACCTGCTCAGCAAAGGTACCCCTGCCTGAGACACTGGACAAACTCTACCCATTTCTCTTCCAGTGAAAGGGAGCATTGTCCTGAAGTATGAACCAGATGCAAAGTGAGTAAATGCATGTCCTGTGGAGGTGGGTGAGTGGGGGCACTGTAGAATGTTCTAGAAACCTGTGGTACACATTCTCCTAGAAATACTGTTGTAGGCACTGTAGAGTTGAAGTAAAGCTTTAGTTTTTCTATCACCATGAGCATTTTGCTCAAGCCTAAAGCATCTTGACTTAGAGATTAAAGGACTCCGCCACTGAATCCCAGTCTCGTCTTACACAGTTGATGCAGACTCAGGTTGGCAGGTTTAAAGGGTGGGAGGCCCTTGCCTTTTTTGCTGACCTGCTGAGCTCCAGGACTCAGTCCTACACTGGGACACAGTGTCAGTGGTGCTCTGGTCCTCACCTGCCCCTGTTTCTCTGCAGGGACCCTGAAGCCCTCCAGTGCCCCATTGTCATGTGTGGCTGGCGTGGCAAGACCTCCTTCCGCACCTTTGTGCCCAAGAACGAGCGGCTGCACTATCTCAGGATGATGGGAGTGGAGGTGCCAATGGAGAAGAAGAAAGGAGTCGCCGTGCCTGCTGGCGAGAGCACCACTGACCCTGGGGCAGCAGATGGGGGGACACCTGGGCATGGCAGCCCAGACGAGGCCATGGACCAGGACCCAACCGTGGATGAGGACGTAGCCAGGGGGGGCAGCCCAAATGAGGCAGTGGACAGGAACACAGCCGGGAATGAGGATGCAGCCGTGGACAGGGATGCAGCTGGGGAGAAGGATATAGTCATGGATGGGGATGCAGCTGGAACTGGCAGCCCTAATGAGACAGTGGGCTGTGATGTGGCAGAGAATGTCCTACCGCAGTGAGGAGGTCTGGTGCTGGGACAACAGCCATCTTGGGGTTGACCATGCCCAGTCTAGAACGCTGACCTGAGAAACAAGGCTACAGGACTGGCTAGGGGAGGGCAGTCCCCAAGCTCTTCCTGCCCAGTTGGAGGCCCAGCTGTTGAGAGGCTGCAGGCTCTGTGGCTGGTGCTGGTCACAGACCTCCGCTGCTCAGTTCCAAGAAATGAAAGGAAATTGCCCCACAGAAACACTCAGGCCCTTGTTCTGCAAGCGTCGGCTCTAGGGTCTGGTATTTGTAGACGTTCTTATTTATGGAAAGAGTCTCTAACTCCTTGGGGGTTGGGAAAGGTGTCCTACAAGCTCACCAGTGCCCGGCGCCTTCACAGTGAAGGTCCAGTGAGGCTATGAGTTTTGGCCCCCAAATCGAAGGGGTTTTTTTTGTGCTTCTTTCCATTAAATGGAGTCTCTGCAGGTTTTATTTTTCAAGTGGGACTTGGAATCCTGGGAGAGGGTGAATAAAGAGTTCTTAATTCTGAGATGTACTTGCAGTTGACTCTGGTTCTCACTTCTGAAGCGACTGGAAAGAGACTTGCTTATGAGTGAACAGAGAAGTTAAAAGCTCTTCGTTTCTAGGTACCATCAGTTCACCTGCAGCTCATCCACTTCCTCCATCTGTCCAGCGACACCTTGCCCCTTCCTGCACCATCCACAGCCTCTGCTGTACCTGCACTCATTGTTGTAGCCACTGTGTCAGTCCCTTTCATTGATGGTCTTCCTCTCCACTGACTACTTCTCCGAGTATGGCATCCTCTGGAGGTGGGGAGACTGGCCTCTGCCGATGACACACCCGAAGTATGTGAGATGAAGTTGGCCAGGATTTGCTTCTGAGGACCACTTCGGCTGCACTTCTTCAAGACACGTTTGTTCTTTGGCAGTCCATGGGGTATTCGTTATTCCTGGCCAACACCACAGCTCAGGACTGTCAGCCCTTTCCCTCCTGGCACGTGATGCGTTACGTGTTGCACTGCTAACCAGGTCAGTGCTTCACATCCACTATTGCAGCAAAGTAAAGACTTACAACCTCAGAAGCCTGATGGGGCCTCCCGATCAGGTGGCAGTCAGTCTTCACTTTAGCTGGTCAGATTCACGTTAAGGATCAGTTTAGCAAAGAAAATGGTCTTATGTGACCACTTGGTATTCCATCAGTTCCTGGGGCATTAAGCTTTGCCAAATCCTTCAAAACAGCCTGTACTTCCTCTTTCATCACCTTTGCCTTTTGATCATACGTTGTTCTTGATATTCTTCTGTGTCAGCCAATTCTTTCTGGTACAATGACTGTATACTTCATTTTCCAGGATCATTTAATAGTCTACGCATGTTGTTTGGTGCCATCGAGTCGTAGACGACTCATAGCGACCCTGTGAACGAACAGCCTGAGCACTGTTCGTACATAGAGTTTCCGGAGGCAAGCCATTTCGGAAGTGGATACCGCTCCTGCTTCCAGGCTTGTTTTAGTCAGGAAGCCCCAGCCAACGCTGTCCACCATGAGTACCCATTACCATGATTGGCACATCACTGTCACAGTGTTCAGCATCATAGCAACCCGAGTTCCCTCTGTACAGCAATGCACAGACCACCTAGAAGAATGTTTGACAGGAAAACAATTTGAACCCGGCCGAGGGCCCCAGATGAAAATCACCCACCTTCGGCTTGGTAGCATAACTTCCTTTCCACTAGGTCAGTGTAGCTCTCCCTTTGTCATCGTCGGTGTTGTTTGGTGCCATCAAGTTGTAGACGACTCATAGCAACCCTCTGAACGAACAGCCTGAGCACTGTTCGTACAGTTTCTGGAGGTAAGCCATTTTGAAGTGGATGCTGCTCCTGATGGTCAAGCAAAATCTTGCTGAAGACTATTTTTAAAATGACTGGAACACATAGCTGACATCCAAGCAGATATATGTACACCCATGTTTATTGCAATTTTGTTCACAATAGCAAGGAGTTGGAAACAACCTAAGTGCCCATCAACAAACGAATGGCTAGAGAAGCTGTGGTATATTTGCACAATGGAATACTATGCTGCATTAAAAAACAAGGAACTCATGCAATATTATTCAAAATGGTTGACTCTGGAGAACATTATGCTGAGTGAAATATCCCAGTCACAAAAGGACAAATATTACATGATGCCACTGTTGTAGAATGGGACTAACCTCAGGGTTGGGGAGAGACTGAGTAAGATGTGTTCAATAATGTATACTGCACTGAAACAGAGGAGGGAGAAAACTTTAAAAGAGATATATAACTAGGTATTTCTGTCATCACAGGAGTCTAGAGCGAGGGCTACATGGTGGAGGGGACCTGGGGGAGGGTTTGTAAAACAATGAAAGAATCTTTTACTTTTCCATAATTTTTGACTCATGTACTTATAACTTGTTAGTCAAATTTGTGTCTTCTAGGTTGCAACAACCCCATGATACATCTTCAAGGATATGAACATGTATGGCCAAGCACAATCAATAAGAGTGCATCTAAATTCCAAAATCAATCTCCATAATAGTCTATGTGTTTCCTACTGCCAAAGGGGCCCTTTAGAGTAGTGAAAGAAGATCTTCACCCTGAAACCCACAGCGTCCCTTTTCAGCAGGAAGTAGCTAAGAGAATACGCCATCCCCTTTTCCTTATGACTCAGGGTGAAGTCTCTCTCAGGGAGGAGTGATAGGGAATGGCAAAGGACACACTGACAAAGAAGGTTAATCAGAACTGGCTTTGACAAGCACTGTGGCATTTGGACAAGAACAAACTGGGAGGAAGGTAGAGAGAATGGTGCAGCGGTGAATGAATGGAAACCCAAAATCTCTGTAGATGTTTATGAAAATTAATAAAATATAATTATAGAAAATAAATGACTGGAACAGTACAGCTACTGAGAACTACTAGAAATACAGGCTGGGTTTAGAAGAGGCTCTGGCACTAGGGACATCCTTGCCAATGTCAGATGGATCTTGCTTGACTGAAAAGCAGAGGGAACCAGAAGAAAGCCTGTCTGCGCTTCATTGATGGTTCAAAGGCATTTGACGTTGTGGATCACACCAAATTGTGACTAACCTTATGAAGAATGGGAATCCCGAGCACCTGACCTGATTGTGTTCATGCAAAAACCTATACTCAGACCAGGATGCAGTCGTCAGAACAGAGCAAGGAACCACCACATGGTTCAAAATCAGTAAGGTACTGTATCAGGGATGCATCCTGTGGCCTCCTACTTCAATCCAAACATGGAACCCACAATTCAGGAGGCTGGTCTTTATGAGGAGGAATGTACCATCAGACATGGAGGAAGACTCATCAACAGCTTGCATTATGTAAATGACACAACCTTGCTCATTAAAACTGAGAAGGACCTGAAGCATCTGCTGCAGAAAGTCAAGGACTGCCGTATTTAATTTGGATTGAAGTTCAACATCAAAAAAACAAAGGATTCTCACCACTGGGCCTTTTGGCAGCACTGTGTTAGATGGACAAGAGATTTGAGATTGTTAAGTTTCAGCTTGCTCAGCTCCACAAATCACATGACTAATTAGGAAAGTGTTGTAAGGGACTTCTCCAGAGTGCTGAAGCACAAAGACATCAGTCTAGAGACTTAAGGTGCACCTGATCCAGCCCATGGTCTTTTCATTAACTTGCTATGCATCAGAGAGCTGCACAGTGACTAAGGATGACAGAAGAATTGATGCCTTTGTGTTGTGGTGCTGAAGAAGAGTATTGAGCATACCCTGGATTGCCAAGAGAACAAACAGGTCTGTTGTAGGGAAGGTGAAAGCAAATTTCTTCTTGGAAGCAAGCATTTTGAAGCTCCCTCTCACATACCTTAGGTACATGGCCAGGAGAGGGACCAGACTCCTGAGAAGAAAACCATGCTTGGAAGGGTTGAGGGACAGCACAGGAGCGTTCTACCATAGATGAAGTGGATTGACACAGTAACTGGGCAAAGGAGGTAGTTGTATCAGAGTCAGTGAGACTGCCTCAGGGTAGGACAGGGTTCAGAGCTATTGTACATAGGGTCACTATGATTTGCAGGCAACTCGATGGAAAATAGCAATTGATTATCCCACAGTCAGTACCTGGCCTGGTAAGTGCTGTGGGAGGGATATTGATGTTGGAATTGCCTACCTTCTACCCCTTCAACAGTTCCAGCATCAACATCCCTCCCACAGCACTCATCAGCCCTCCGCCAGGTTCCCTAATTTGTTACAATGGCCACACAGAACCCACAGATGATACTCAGGACTGGGTATACTAGAGAAACAACGGGCTACTGTACAGATGGGGAACACTCCAGGTACCAATCTCCAATCAGCTGGCCCCTCTCTGACCATTGGCCCCTCGACCTTGCTTGTCCTCTGCTCCACTTGAGATAGAGTCACAAAGCTTTCAGGCTTTGTAATGTGCCACCCCTATTTGGCCAGCAAACCCAGCCTGAAGGTCCTCCATTCCAGTTCTTTGGGTCAGCAGTCTCAGGGCCACACCCCTGCTTCCCAGGCAAGCCCCATCTTTTTGTGTCTCAGAATGGTGTCCACCTCTTGTCCCCAGCCCTGTGCTGCTACAGCTGTCACTGCAGCTGTCCAGGTTACCCTGTCTCATGATGTCTCTCTTGGATTAATTAGGGATCCCTAGCCAAAGGACCAGCTGTACTTCCCCATTTCTGTTTCCCCCTCCATCCCCAAATCTCCAGTTTCCACCCGGGAGCCTGCTCAGTTTAAATCCGACGACACTGACTGAAAAAGTCTGAAACCTCAGCCACATAGTGTCCACGCACTCAGAAACTGATATAAATGTGGCTTCTGATGGATTCTAAGATCCCCTGGTATCAGGACAGCAGGAGCTCTGGTAGCATCGTTGGTTGTGCTGCTAACTGAAAGGTCAGGAGTTCAAATCCACCAACTGCTTTTTGGAAGAAAGATGAAGCCGTGTACTCCTAGAATAGTGCTCAGTTTTGCAGAAACAAGACTGGAAGCATTTGCTGCAGAAGGTCAAAGACTGCAGTGTCCATATGGATTGAAGCTTAACATCAAGAAAACAGATTCTCATCATGGGGCCAATTGGCAGAACCATGATGGATGGAACAGAGATTGAGATTGTTAACAATTTCAGCTTCCTTGGTCCCACAGTCAACACCCTTGGTACCAACAATCAGGAAATCAAAATAATTGCTTTAGGTAAATCTTCTGTCAGGGACCTCTCCGGAGTGCTGTAAAGTAACGAAGTCAGTCTCGAGATTAAGATGTGCCTGATCCAGGTCATGGGCTTCACAATTACTTGCTGTACATCAGAGGTGGACAGTGACTAAGGATGATAGAAGAAGAATCAATGCCTTTGAGTTGTGGTGCTGGAGAAAAGTATTGAATATACCTTGAACTGCCTAGAGAACAAACAGGCCTGTCCTAGAGAGGGTGAAATCAGGTTGCTGCTTGGAGGCAGGGATTTTGAAACCTCATCCCATGCACCTTGGGCATGTTGCCAAGAGGAACCAGTCCTTGGAAAAGGACATCATGCTTGGAAGGGTAGAGAGACAGTGCAGGAGGTAAATGGATTAAGACAGTAACTGGGATAATGGGGGTAGATGTGCTGGAGACAGAGTAGCTCAGGATACGAGCAAGGTTCAGAGTTACTGTGCATATGGTGTCTCTGGATCAGGCCGCTCAACATCACATAACAACTCCTTTAAACATTTACAGCCTTGAAAACCTAGTGGAGAATCCCTATGAGCCAGGACCAACTTGACGGCAGTGGATTTGGGGGTTTCATAGTGCATACTTTCCAAGATGAATACCAATTTATAGCAAATGTGTTTCCCAGCAGGATTTCTAAACACTTGGCATTTTAAAGTATTAACAATGAAAGCATAAAGGACAGAGTGTACTAATTGCCCATCTGTCCCTTGTGGTGCACCTGGTAGATCTGAACAGCTGGCCTTTTGGTTAGTAGAGCAACATGCAAAGCACTGGGCCACCAGAACTCTTTGACATTCAGCTACAAGGACTCAAGAGTCACGAAGGGCCCAGCAAGGAAGGCGCTGGTGCGGCCCCCCAGCCTCTGGACTGCAGTCATTTCCAGTTCTTTTGGGCCAGCACAGCACCAGGAAGCTCAACAAAGCCCTACAGGGAGAAAACGAACAATTCTGTAAATCCTTCCAATGAAAGAGGAAGGGTAAGGAAAGAAGAGAGCACAGGCCGAAGGAAAACAAACCAGCTGAGAAAAACAGAGACAAGGGCTGATGCTGGAGACTGCGCAGGACATTCCACTTCTGTTCTGAGGAGTGACAGGTGCTCAGCAACACAAACATTCACCCAGATGACGGTTCAAGGGCTTTTGAGCCATCATAAATCCTCCCTCCTGCCTTTACCCATTCTGCTGATGCCTTGCTGAGGAAATGCAGCTTTGATAGCTTCCCGTGTTTCCTTCCAGAAACATCTGTGCTGATACAAAGATGGGGGAGAGGGGGACTTTTTATATCAGACTGAAGCTCAACCTCAAGAAAACAAAGATTCTCACCACTGGGCCAACCGGCAGCATTATAATAGATGGTGAAGAGGATGTGATTGTTGACAGCTTTAGTTTGCTTGGCTCCACAATCAACACTTGTAGTACTGGCAGCCAGGAAATCAGGAAGTGGATTGCATGGGGAAAGTCGGCTACCAGGGACCACTCCAGAGTAATGAAGAGCAATGACGTCAATCTGGAGACTAAGGTGCACCTGATGCAGGCCATAGTCTTCACAATTGCTTGCTCTGTGTCAGAGAGCTGGACAATGACTAGGGATGATAGAGAATTGATGCCTTTGAGCTGTGGTGCTGGAGAAGAGTGTTGAATATACCATGGGCTTCCAAGAGAACAAGGATTTGTCCTAGAGAGGGTGAAGCCAGGCTGCTCCTTGGAGGCAAGGATTCTGAGGCTTCGTCTGACATACTTTGGGCATGTTTCAAGGAGGGACCAGTCCTTGGAGAAGGACATCATGTTTGGAAGGTTGGAGGGACAGAGAAAGAGAGGGAGACCATCGATGAGTTGGATTGATAACAGTGTCTGAGGTAATGAGGGTAGGTGTGTCAGAGACAGTGATATTGGCACACAATAGAGCAGTTTTCCGGGACTCGACGGCACATAACAACAGCAGCAACATTGATATTACTGGCAGTGTTCTGCTCCCAGCACTTGATTTTATTTGAGATCCTTCTCCCCACATAGGGGCTCTGTTCTTCCTTCAGACAGGAGAGTGCACTTAGCCTGCCCTGAGTGACTGGATTTCTGGGTGGGTCTAACCCTTCACATTGCAGGCAGGTCCACAGAGAAGAGCAGTGTGTTTCCATTCTGCGGCAAACACTTGGTCCGTTTATCTGGAGTATAAATTCCTTGAAATGGTACTTGCTAGTCGAGGAGTGTGTACATTTTAAATTACCACAGTTATGCGATTCCTCAGTATTACTCTCAGATGAAACAGAATCCACTGGCAAGAAGCATTATGTTTAAAACCAAGGATATTTTAGATGTTTCTCTGTGAAGGAATAATGTGCCAAACACATATGCTGACCTTTAATCCTTACACATCCTACAAGAAATTGTTTTTAAAGGCAGACAATATTGGAAATAGAAGAAGCTACAATTCCATTAAGGCATGGTGCAGGTTCAAGGGAGTTTGGGTGGTAAATTCTAAAACGGACATGAACCGAGGCACATCACTGCAAATTGGCATCCAGAGGGTCAGGAGCAGACTCGTCTTTTTTACTTGACAGGGGTGTGCTCTGGGAATACCCCAAATTGACATCCTCCAACGGTTCTGGTTCTGCCAGTCAGGGCCCTCCCTCGCGAGAGCTTTTCTTATCTGGACAGACCAGCTGCTCCTCATTGGCCACTGGCTTGGAAGGGCAAGGTGACCGGTGGGTAAGGTGACCGGTGGTTCTAAATGCCTCCAGGATGTGCCTGTGTCTCCAGACTTTTCCTGCTGGCTGCTCGTTCTACTCTATGCCTTTCTGTGCCCCGCCCTCCAGGTGCCCCAGACCCACCTATCCCTGCCAGGATTCCCTCCACAACTCCCTCATCCCTCCCAGGGAGGACTCACATCGCCACTCCTAGGTCCACTTGCCCTGCCCCTGTGTCCCATAGGAGTGCAGAGGATGGTCAACCCCACCCGCTATCTCACCCAGAGTGAGCTCCTCGGGTCCCAGGACACTCCCACTGCACTATCTCTCCCAGGGTAAGCTCACTGGCCCATGTTGGAAACATGGCAGGGTGTCACGACAGAAACACAGCAGAACAAACGATCTCAGCGAAGCGATTTCCTTCAGCAGAAGGTTGTCTGGACAGACCTAAGTCTGACCAAAGAGCTCTCCACTGGGCAGTCCGCACCGGCTTCTATCCCTCACAGCAAAAGCTGTGTCTCACCCTATTGACCAAGGGTTTTGATCTCAGTCTTTCCTGCCCAGGTTACTAATTTGATCTATACTTGAAAGGAGAATGCTAGGACTGAGGGAGTTTGCAACGTCTGTTTCAGAGGATAACACTAACACCTTAGGAACTGGCCTTGGCTGGCTCACAAGAAGAGGCCAAGGACAAGGGAGTTTCTCTTGGTCATTTTCAGAACAAGATTCTTATTTTAGCTTAAAATTAATTTGTAATTTTTGAAGAAAAGTTACATAATTTTTCTTTCTTGTATTTGGACCCCTGAAGCCTGCAATCCCTCTCCCAGGGTGAGCTCACTGGCCCCAGGAGAGGTCCCCCACCCCTTCTCTCCCAGGGTGAGCTCACCAGGCCCAGGAACTGCCCTCCACTTCATCTCTCCCAGGGTGAGCTCACCCGGCCCCAGGACTGACCCCCACCCAGTATTTCCCAGGGTGAGCTCACAGGACTACCTCTCCTTGTGTCCTAGGGTGAGCTCCTCAAGTCCTAGGACCAGCCCCCCACCTCATCTCTCCCAGGGTGAGCTCCTCAAGACCTAGGACCAGCCCCCCACCTCATCTCTCCCAGGGTGAGCTTGCTAGGCTATTGAACCCCTTGTCTCCCAGGGTGAGCTCACAGGACCACTCCTCCTTGTGTCCTAGGGTGAGCTCCTCAAGTCCTAGGACCAGCCCCCCACCTTATCTCTTCCAGGGTGAGCTCACCCAGCCCAGGACCCGCCCTCCACCTCATCTCTCTCAGGGTGAGCTTGCTAGGCTATTGAACCCCTGTCTCCCAGGGTGAGCTCATAAGACCACCCCTCCTTGTGTCCTAGGGTGAGCTCCTCAAGTCCTAGGACCAGGCCCCCACATCATCTCTCCCAGGGTGAGCTTGCCAGGCCCTTCAACCACAGTCCCTGTGCCCCTGCTCCCAGAGTGAGCTTACTCGGTCCCAGAACTGCCCCCCTCACTGAGTGTCTCCCTCCCGGGGTGAGCTTACCCAGTCCTAGGACTGTCCCCCTCTACCCTGTGCTTGAGGGTGAGCTGGCCCAGACCCAGGACTGCCCTCTCCACCCCTTGTCACTCCCAAGGTGAGCTTGCTGATCCCAGGTCATCCCGTCCCCACCCAGCACCCGGTCACTCCCAGGTTGAGCCCCCATGCCCCATCTCCCAGGTAAGCTCACATGGTCTCAGAACCGTGCCCCCAACCATGTCTCTTCCAGGATGAGCGCATCCAGACCCAGGAACCCCAAACACACCCTGTCTCGCTCACTCAGCTCCAAGGACCACCTCTACCCCACCCAGCCCCAGGACCTCCTCTACCCCATCTCTGCAGGGATAAGTTCACCAGCTCTAGGATCCTTCTCCTGTACTCCATCTCCAAGAGTGATTTCATAGGCCTCTGGGCCACCCCAGGCCTCACCCAGCCCCATAACGGCCCCTCCTTACCCCTCACAGCCAGTCTCTCCCAAGGTGAGCTTACCTAGACCCATAAGTCCACCACCTGCCCCACACCCCACCTCTCCCAGGGTGAGCTAACCTTGACCCAGTACTCCACCCCTCATACAACGCGTCTCTCTCCCAAGACAGGCTTACTTGGGCTCAGGACCCCCCTCCACCCCACACCGGTGAATATAGAATGAGCAAACCCATCCATATTCAGGGCCCCTCACCCTCACACCCTGTCTCCCTCAAGGTGAATTCACCCAACCCTCAGATAGCCCTCAC
Organism: Elephantulus edwardii; assembly: GCF_000299155.1. NCBI lineage: Eukaryota > Metazoa > Chordata > Mammalia > Macroscelidea > Macroscelididae > Elephantulus > Elephantulus edwardii. Next base: position 412,402 of record NW_006400265.1, read on the forward strand.
CCCATCTCTCCCAAGGTAAGCCCACCTAGACCCAAGACCTCCCTCCTCTCCTCTCCATCCTATTTCTCCCAAGGTGAACTCACCTGGAACCAGGGCCCCCTCCATCCCACACCCTGTCTCTCCTAGCATGAGCTCACCCGGACCCAGGACCCATCTCACTTCTCCCTGGGTGGGCTCACCCAGACTCAGAACCCTACACACACACACACACACACACACACACACACACACACACACACACCATCCCAACACCTGTCTCTCCCTAAGCTCGCTCACCGGCCTTGAGCCTTGGCCTCCGTGGGGACAGCAGAGGGCAGCAGGGAGCCACTTCAGACTGTCCCTGCAGAGTCGGGGGTAGGAGGCAGGGGAGGTGACAGCCCAGGGTTCTTGCACGTTGGATTCCAAGACAGATGACAATTTGAGGGGGTGCATTGTGACCAGGGGGCACCTGTGTCAAGTGAGGAAACGGTGTCACACATGGGGTTCCCTGGGAGGGGAGTGGGGGCAGGGCTGGAGGGAACCCCTGGACTCCAGAGGTACAAACTTGGCCCAGGATGCACAGATCTGAGACTTCTGGGGGGTCCTGGACCATGGCTTCTGTGCAGGGAATGCGCAAGCAGGGGTTAGACACAGGAGAGGAATGAAGGGGGTGGAGGGTGAAAGGGAAGGAAGGACACCTGCCCTCTCTCGTCCTGATGCCCCTTCCCGTGGTCCTAGCCGCTTCCCACCTTCTCCACCACCCCATCCATAGCGGCCTGGACCTCTGAGCTGGCTCCCAGCGCCTGAGCTACTTCCGGTACCGAAATAGGGGAGCAGCAGTGACTGCAGGAGGAGCAGAGGCCGACCTGAGGTCCCTGAGCTCCGTGCTGCCCGGGTGATGGAGGGTCAGAGTGGGAGGCCGGCGGGATGGCAGAACCCGGCACAGGTGGGGAGACCCTCCACGGGTTAGTCCACAGCGTCAGGGGCTTATCCTGACCAAAGTCGGGGGCGTGGAATGAGCCTCTGGGTGGATTCCTCCAAGCGCCCAGTGGAGGTTTACCAACCACTGTCCTGTCCACCCTACTACCTGCCCCTTTCCCCACATGATGCCCCCACCCCGGGTCACTCCAGAGACTTCTCCCCACCCCACTCCCACATGTTGGCCCCCAAGATCAACCAAGCTCAGCGTATGTGCAGCTCTTTTGTAGAAGGAAGAGGTCTCCAGCTCTGTGCTCATCTCCTTCTGAGCAAAGTCCTGTCCCTTCCAGCTCTTCCAAGAACACTTGGAACCCACAGGCCTTGAGGTCTTGAAATGCCATCACTGCCCCAATGCACAGGGACATGGAGAATCTAGAGGAAGTCTTGCTGACTTCAGTCACAAAAAGATCACAATGATGACTAGCTAGGGCAAGGCTTACAACACACAGGGTCATTTTTGGAGGGTTAAGGTGTGGGAAGGGACAGAGAGGAGGCAAAAATGAATAATGAGAACGTTGGGTGAAGGGAAAGGTGATCTATAATAAGGGTCAGATCAGACATTATAGTTAATTATATGAATCATTTGTAATGTTATGAAAATAACCTTAGTGACTAAATGAAAAACTATGATATATAAACTTTCAATCCCTATCTTTTCAATCTATATGCAGAACAGATCACCTGGGAGGCTGGGCTGTATGAGGAGGAATGTGTCATCAGGATTGGAGGAAGACTCATCAACAACCTGCACTATGCAGATGACACAACCCTGCTTGCTGAAACTGAAGAGGACCTGAAGTGCTTGTTGCAGAAGGTAAAGCACTGCAGCCTTCAATATGGATTGAAGCTCAACGTCAAGTAAACAAAGATTCTCACCACTGGGCCAATTGGTAACATTATGATAGAAAGTGAAGAGATTGAGATTGTAAACAGCTTTAGTTTGGCTCCATAATCAACAAACACTCTTGATACCAGCAGCCAAGAAATCAAAAGACGAATTGCATTGGAGAAATCTACTGTCAGGGACCATTCTAGAGGACTAAAGAGCAACAATGTCAACCTGGAAACTAAGGTGCACCTGATCCGGGCCAGTCTTTACAATTGCTTGCTATGTGTCAAAAAGCTGGACAATGACTAAGCATGATAGAAAGATAATTGATGCCTTTGAGCTGTGGTCCTGGAGAAGAGTATTGACTATAACATGGACTACCAGGAGAACAAAGAGGCTCTTCCAGGCTTCTCCTTGGAGGCAAGGATTCTGAAGCTTTGCATACTTTGGGCATGTTGCAAGGAGGGACCAGTTCTTGGAGAGGGACATTATTCTTGGAAGGGTGGAGGCACAGTGCAAGAAAGGAAGACCCCCAATGACCTAGACTGATTCAGTGAAGGGGATAATGAGGTTAGGTGTGTTAGAGACAATAAGGTTGGCACAGGATAGAACAGGTTTCAGGGCACATAACAACAAGTGTTTCCTTGTTCTGTTAGAACAACAATCTTCTTGGTCTATGTATAGGTTTCACAGGAGCACAATTAAGTGTTCTAGGAATCCCATTTGTCTCGATAGTATTCATTACTCATAATTTATTATGTTCCATACAGTCAGTTATTATACATATAAAAAGAGAGAATAATACTTGGTAAAAGAATACGGCAGCTGCATATTACTCACCATACGTTAGATGTGTTTTCAGGCAGGGGTCATTTCATTTAAGCTTAGAAATGCAGAGTCCGTGAAGGAGAGGAAGACCTTCAACAGGGTGGCTGCAGTGACGCGCTCAGGCCAGCAGAGGTGGTGAGGACCGTGCAGGATCAGGCAGGGGTTTGTTCAGTTGTATGGAGGGTCTCTGTGAGTGAGACCCTAACCAGGACGGCACCATATGATGACAACGACATATGACTGAAGTGTGCCTGACGATGCAAACACTCAGCTGCCAGTGGAAAGGCCGGAGGTCTGAGTCCGACCTGAGGTTCCCTGGGAGATAGGCCTGGTGGGGCGCAGGACTCTAATGAGTCAGTGAGGTTTGGTGCCAAAAAAAGCCAAATGCTGAGTATGGGCCTCACCTGCCACCACTGCATTTTCCACAGGCTTCTCTGGCCAGTAGGAGTTAACTCCTGTAGAAGCTAAATGTAGGTGCTTACCTGTGGAGAGAGGACTGGATATGGGGTTTGGGGACAGGACTGCAGGATTCATTCCCCAGAACCTGACAAAGCAGCAGCCCTCTGCCCCACCCTCAGGGCCACTTTTTCCTTTGACTTGCACTCTGTTTTTAATAGGTTAATCTTTCGTCTTTTGATTCACCAATTTCACTTACTGTGGTTTGGTTTAACTTTCTTTTAAATGAAAGTGTGCAAACCCAAACGTGGGTGAAGGGGGCAGTGAATCCTTGCCCAGTTTTTTTCTCTCCTCACTCTCATTCACCTTCCCTGCTGTCGAGTCAGTTCCAACAATTAGCTGACCCTCTGTTGGGTTTCTGAGGTTGTAAGTCACAAAAGCAAGAGACTGCCTTGAGGAAGACAACTCAAGCTGGCAGACTGGAGCCCACTGACTTGCACAGACTCTGGGTCTGCAGTGCAACTAGCTAAAGACTGTGCCACCAGGGGTCCTTCCAGTTCCACAAGAGAGCACCAACAGTCATGCTGTGTGTACATGGGCCCTTCACAGACACAGACACACACAGACAGACACACACACACACACACACACACACACACACACACACACGGGGTAGGGGGTAGGGGGGAGAGAGAGAAGAGAGAGAACGAGCAGGATTTTCTCACTGGAAGACTAAATCCCTTTGTGATGCTAAGAAGTTTCAGGGATTTCACAGCTTGTAGTACCTGTTACTTTTCCCACTGGGCTCTGGGAGGCGGGTTTCTGTCTGTCTTGTTCACATCTGCCCATGTCCCAGCACCCAGCACCTGGGAACACTCCACAAACATGTGTGTGTGTCCCCCCCCTCCCCGCAGTTCTTCCGGTGTGCCACACTCACCACCACGGGCTCCCCTTCTTGCTGCAGTAAGTGAAAGTCCCTCCCCCTCATCACCTCCAGTCTCCTTGTCACCCCTTTGGAAGCTGTCTCTGCAGCGAGGATTCACCAGTGGGGTTCCTGGGCAGTCTGCTGGCATCACTGGGCAGCTGGGGAAACCCTGGGCCTGTGGGCTTGGAGGCTCATCAGAGAGCCTTTTCTGGCCCTTCGCCAAGCCTGAAGGACAGACAGATGGAGCTGCAGAAATCACTGCTTCTGGACGCCTGAAGACATTTGTTTAACCCAGTTCTGGGGCTTCTGCGCTTGGGCAGCAGCTGTGGCCTGACTGTTAAGCCATCAGAACAGCATCATGGAGCCCAAGGGCCTCTTCGCTGGAGAGAAGGAGTGGCCAGCGCCGGCCTCTCACCACTATGTCATCTCCACAGCTCTCCTCTGGTCTCAGAAGCAATCCGGATCCTTCCACAGATGGAAAACCAAGCCCACTGCTGGGGAGTCTACACACACACGGAGTGCCCCTGTTGGATGTGTTGTGCTGCTAATCCAAAGGTCTGTAGTTCGAATTCAACAGCTGCCCTGAAGGAGGACTAAGGACAGAGGCCTCCCCTAAGGAGCTAACAGCCTCAGGAGCTCCGTGCAGGGCCTCTGTGAGTGGGAACTGGCTTGTGGGCAGTGGGCTGGGTTTGCATTTTGATGCTGGGTTTAAGGAGTCCCGATGGTGCAGAGCCCGTGCTGGTCGGACTGAAGGGTGTGCAGTGGGCATTCAATGGCTGCAGCTCAGGTCAAAGACGGTGGTCTCCTTAAGAGTTTCTGCCTCAGAAACCTGGTGCACATGGTCGCCCTGAGCCATGACTGACTTGGCAGCAGTGGGTTTGGCTTTGACTTGGAGACATAGTGGGACCCTGGTGGCAGAGTGCCGTCATTACTTGTTGGGTGGCTAACCGACAGGTTGGAGGTTCAAATCCACCAGTTTCTAGGAGGGAAAAAGATGGGGAGTGTCTTTCTGTCAGGCTTTACAACCTTGAAAATCTGTTGTTGTTGTTGTTGTTGTTGTGTGCTGTTGAATTGGAACCAACCTGTAGCTGACCCTCCAGCAGGTTTGCAGAGGCAATTCACACGAACGGAGGAGATTGCCCATCTTCCTCTCATGGAGCAGCTGGTGGATTTGAACTGTGTGCCTTTGGACAGCAGAACAGCTTCTTACGACCAAGCTGCTGCATTAATAGCACAGCAGTGGGATTACTTGTGTGTAGGTATGGTGATGTAGTGGTTAAAGGCTTGACTGCTAAGTAAAAGGGGTTGAAGGTTCAAACCCACTGGCTGCTGCACAAATCTCTATAAATCACAGCGTGGACTCTCTGGGAGCAGCTCTTAGTCCGCCAGGGCTGCTGTGGGTCAGGGTCGACGTGGAGGCAAGTGGCTTGTTGTTTGTGCTTTGTGGAGTGTGGTGAACACGGCATGTCCTTTCAGAGTGCTGTCTGGCTTTATCCCTGCAGCTCCTGCTTTCTTCAGAGGACATCATAATGCTGACCTTGTGGGCTGCAGCAGGGCTCAGGTGACAGTGCTCTTCTTCGTTGATGCCCTTCACTGGTTCCGTCTGTCTCTCACCTCACTGGCCAAGGCAGGCTCTGAGTGTGTGTGTGTGTGTATATGGTGGTGGAGATGTGCCATCAGATGTCCCATACTCATCCTCAGCAGAAGGAGGTGTGGCCCTGCCCCATCCCTGTGCAGCTTCTCGGGCCGGCCTCCCACTGGCTCTAATGTCCACTTGTGGTAGGTGTCCTAGGACACTGGGCCACCCACCCGAAGGGCCTAAACCTGAGTCCTACATCCCGAAGCCATCACATTCACCCCGACTGGCACTCCCTGCCACCTCCTCCCTCGCTACACTAGACTGATATAATGGGTCCCAGCTGAGAACTTGGTCTAAAGAGAAACCGTTGTAACAATCAAGATAAAGACGATGTTACAGAAAGCTGCTCCCTTGGGCCTGTTGAAGGGCCTTACGAAGCGTCTGGACCACTGCAGCCACGCGCAGTCCAGCCTCGAGACTGGAGTTGGCGCAGTCTTCTGCTTTCCTCCACCTCAGACTTTCCTTCCTCCACTCAGGATTCTACCAGCGTACAGTGTCCTGGTCCTCCCACCTCCTGCCCCTCTATTTGGACTCCAAGGGGCTGAGGCCATTTGTTGTGAATTAAATTTGTCTCCGCAAAAGACACATATGTAATGATATAGTTTTGAAACTACATAATTATCTCCTATGATCAAATAAACGAAATAGTTGCAAGGTGATTAAAGGTAGAATGCACCACTCCTGGACACCATTACAACTATCATCATGTGTAAGGAGAGCTTCCCTCAGGTGCGGCCTGTAACACCTTTGGATTCACAGAGTTACAAGGGGAAGAAAGCCATCTGACATGGGAGACTGTCAGCACCATTGAAGAAGAAGAATTGTCAGGAGTGGAGTGTGTCCCCCTGGACTCAAGTCTCTTCTTGAGGAAATGCCTTGTCACTGAGGAGGGCCATGAAATATGGGATCTTTAAATGGATGTCAGAAGAGACTCTGAATATTGCACTGGATCACCGAGAAGCCAAAGCAGAAGGAAGAAATCAAGACATTAAGGAGCTGAACAGAAGATTTCATGACAAGTAAAGTATTATAATGAAATGTGCAAAGAGCTGAGGTCATAAAATCAAAGAGGCCGGACTCACTCAGCATTTTCTTAAGCTCAAGGAACTGAAGAGGAAATTCAAGCCTCGAGTTGCAATACTTAAGGATGCTTTGGGAAGAATATTGAGTGACCCTGCAAGTGTTAAAAGAAGATGGAAAGAGTATATAGAGTCATTATACCAAAAAGAATTGGGAGACACAGAAAAATTTCATGAAACAACATATGAGCAAAAGCCTATGGTGATGAAGGAAGAAGTTCAGACTGCTTTGAAAATATTGGCTAAGAATAAGGCCCCGAATTGATGATATATCAATAGATATATTTCAATTAACATATGCTGCTCTAGATGTGCTCACCAAGTTGTGCCAAGAAATCTAGAGAATAACCACTTGACCAGTTGACTTGAAGAGATCTATATTTGTTCCCATCCCAAAGAAAGGTGATCCCACACAGTGTGGAAATTATCGAACAGTATCATTAATATCACATGCAGCAAGCTTTTGCTGAAGATTATATAAAAAAAAAAAAAACAACTGGAACAGTGCATCAACAGAGAACTACCAGAAGTGCAGGCTGGATTTAGATGAGGCTGTGGTACTAGGGATATTGTAGCTGATGTTAGATGGATCTTGGCTGAAAGCAAGGAGTACCAGAAGAATATCTATCTTTGTTTCATTGATTATGTAAAGTCATTTGACTGTGTGGATCATAACAAACTGTGGCTGACTCTGAGAAGAATGGGAATCCCAGAACACTTGATTGTGGTTATGTGTCTTATCTTGGACCAGGAGGCAGTCATCAGAACAGAGCAAGGAAACACTGCATGGTTCAAAATTGGGAGGGGTGTATGCCAGGGCTATATCCTGTCTTTATGCCTTTTGAATCTTTACACAGAACAGGTTATCCAATATCCAGGAGGCTGAGCTCTATAAGGAGAAATGTGGCATCAGTATTTGAGGAAGAATCATCAACAGTCTGCATAAAGCAGATGACACAACCTTTCGTGCTGAAACTGAAGAGGACCTGAAGCACTTGCTGTGGAAGGTCAGGGACTGCAGTCTTCAGTATGGATTGAGACTCAATATCAAGAAAACAAAGATTCTCACCACTGGGCCGATTGGCAGCATTATGATGGATGGTGAAGAGATTGAGATTGTTCATAGTTTTGATTTGCTTGGATCCACAGTTAACACTCTTGGCACCAGCAGCCAGGAAATGAAAAGAAGTATTGCGATGGGAAAGACTGTGGTTAGAGACCTCTCTAAAGTGCTGAAGTGCAAAGATGTCAGTCTGGAGACTAAGATGCACCTGATATAGGCCATGGTCTTTGCAATCACTTGCTATGCATCGAAGAGCTTCATGATGACTAGAGATGATAGAAGGAGAATTGATGCCTTTGAGCTGTGGTACTGGATAAGAGTATTGAATATACCATGGACTGCTAGGAAAACAAACAGGTTTGTCCTGGAGAGGATTAAGCCAGGCTGCTACCTGGAGGCAATGATTCTCACACTTTGTCTGACATACTTTGGACATGTTTCAAGGAGGGACCAGTCCTTGGAGAAGGACATCATACTTGGAAAGGTAGAGGGACAGCGCAGGAGAATAAGACCCTCTATGAGATGGATTGATTCAGTGACTGGGGTAATAATAGGGGCAGGTGTGTCGGAGATGGTGAGATTGGCACAGGATAGGGCAGAGTTTAGCGCTGTTGTACACAGGGTCGCTATGAGTCGCAGGTGACTCGATGGCACACAACAACAAGGAATACAAAGTTTATGTATGGTATGCTGAAAGAAACAAAGACTTTACAGCTAAGAGAGTGGAGAGGATAAGAGAGCAGAGGAGAGGAGAGGAGAGGAGAGGAGAGGCAAGAAGAGAGAATAGGAAAGGAGGAAGTTGACACATTGAATTTAAACCTCTAGTTACCTAATCTGTAAGAAGATATATTTCTGTTTTTAAAGCCCTGCAAGTGGTGACCCTGTTGTAGCAGCACTAGAGAACTGAGGTGTCATCCCTCAATGCTTCCACTACTGTACTTTTGCCTACCTCTCTAATGGACCAGGCAACACCCCCCGCCCCAAATCTCCCAGTTATTAGAAATACTAGATGGTGAGCCAAGTGTTTGGACATAAAACCAATATACAAAGGTCAATAAGGAATAAGAAAAAAGTACAGCAGGAAAAAAAAACAAACCTCTATAAATGACGAAATCTAAGAAATGCTCTAGAAAACCCACACATTTAGGCATAAAAGCACCAAAGTCAACGGACTTGAGCCTGTGTTTATGAAGAGGGAGACACAAGGTCAGAAAGATAACCTCCCCAAACGGATCTCTAGATTCCATGCTGTTCTTGTCAGAATCAGAGTAGGGGTTCTGTGAGCTTGACCCTGGGATTCTAACATGTATGAGGAAGATGTAGAGGCTTAAAACAGCCATGAAGCATCTGAAGGAGAAATATGAGGCAATATGGCATACCTATTAGAATGAGGAGCCTCATGGCACAGTGGTAAAAGTGACAAGCTACCAACAGAAAGGTATACAGTTCAAACCCATTAGCCAAGCCTTAGGAGAAAAACATGGCAGTTGGACTTCATAAAGATTCTAGAGGCTCTAGGGAACCTTATGGTAGATCATTTTTCTAACCTTAGGGGAGGTAAAGTTTTCTTAAACAAGAGACAAAATTCCTGAAGACTAAAACGTTGAGAAATCTGACAAGCTAGGGGAAAGAATAGGTTCTTCCAGAAGAGGGTTAAACCAGGCTGCTTCTTGGAAGCAAAGATTCTGAGGCTTCGTCAGACATACTTTGGACATATTGTAAGGAAGGACCAGTCCTTGAAGAAGGATGTCATGCTTGGGAGGGTAGACGGACAGTGCAGGAGGGGAAGACCCTCTATGAGCTGGATTGATTCATTGACTGGAGTAATCGGGGTGGATGTGTTGGAGACAGTGAGATTGGCACAGGACAGAGCAGAGTTTAGGGCTGTTGTACATAGGGTCGCTATGAGTTGCAAGTGACTCAACAGCACATAACAAGAACAAGGGGAAAGAAGAAAGTTATAATACATCTCACCAACACATGATTAATATCAAAATTGTAAACAAACCTGACTTCTCAGATTAATAGAAAAAGGACATGTGACATGTGATTGGGGGGAAAATGGAAAGAGTGGATAAATGACACAGCATTTCAAACAGGAAACACAAGAGGCCAATATACTAAGGAGACCATCGCCTTGTTCATGAGGAAGGACATTTAGTCCATGTGGCACACACACTTCTAAAGGCAAAGACGCTGATACCTGATGCCCCAAGCACTGGAGAAGAAGTAGGTGAAGCACTGTTGGTGTGAATGGGAATCTGGAAATGATGGGGCAGTGGCCCACGAAGTGATGGTTTCACTCTACTGCTGGAACTGACTCAGCAACAATGTTGGGAAGTAATTTTGCAAATTTTCCCATGTACATCCCTGCTATGTGTCATCTGGTCAAGTTGATTCCATCGCACTGAGACCCTGACAAAAGTCGGCTGTCTCATCCGGTTGCAACACTGCTATCTTTAGGGAAGTAGATTATCTTTCTCCCCTGGATACACGGAGTGAATTTGAACTGTACTTTCAGTTAGCAGCGAAGTACTTAAACCCTGCAGCACTGGAGCTCTAACAAACTCTACAACCTGGCAGTTCTGGCCCTTGGTATATACTCTCTGAAAGAAGTGCTTGCAACCGAGGAGTTCATGAACAAGAATGCTCTCAGTAGGGCTATTGCTGATGGTCACAAGCTGGAGACTTCCTGACACACAAGAGCCCATTGCAGGAGTCACTGCTTCAATCCACCTGGTCAAGGGTCTTCCTCTCCTTCACCGACCCTTCACCTTCCTAGCATCATGCATGTCCTTCTCCAAAAAATATCCCCTCCTAGCAACATGCCCAAAGTATGTGAGGTGAAGCCTCATCACTCTTCCCTCCGAAGAGCACTCTGGCTGCACCCTCTCCAAGACATATCTGTTTATTCTTTTGGCCATCCGTGGGAAGTTCAGTGTTCTTATTCAAAACACTACATGAGTAGCCTGCCATATTTACAACAGCCCTGAACCATGTTCTATCTTGTGCCAGTCTTATTTTCTCTGACAAACTTACCGCATTACCCCAGTCATTGAATCAATCTATCTCATCGAGGGTCTTCCTCTCTTGTGCTTTTTCTCCAGCCTCCCTGGCATGATGTTCCTCTCCAACATGCAAGGTTCTTTCTTGCAACATGTCCAGAGTAAGCCAGACGAAGCTACAGAATCCTTGCCTCCAAGGAGCAGCCTGATCCCACCCTCTCTAGGACGAACCTGTTCTAGCAGTCCATGGTGTATTCAATACTCTTTTCCAGCGCCAAATTTCAAAGGCATCAATTCTCCTTCTGTCATTGCTAGTCACTATCTGGCTTTCTGATGTATACCAAGTAACTGCAAAGACTATAGCCTCGATCAGGCACACCTTAGTCTCCAGACTAACATCGGTGCTCTTCAGTACTTTGGAGAAGTCTCTGACAGCAGATTTTCCCAATGCAATTCATTTTTTAATTTCCTGGCTGCTGGTCCCAAGAGTGTTGATTGTGGAGCCAAGCAAACTAAAGCTGTTAACAATCTCAATCTCTTCACCATCTATCATGGTGCTGCCAAACAGCCCAGTGGTGAGAATCTTTGTTTTCTTGATATTGAGCTTTAATCCATATTGAAAGAGACAGTCCTTGGCTTTCTGCAGCAAGTGCTTCAGGTCCTCTCCAGTTTCAGCAAGCAGGGTGTGTCATCTGCATAACACAAATTGTTGGTGATTCTTCCTCCAATCCTGATGCCACATTTCTCCTCATAGAGCTCAGCCTCCAGGATACTGGATAATCTGTTCTGCATGTAGATTGAGAAGGTATGGAGATAGGACACATCCCTAACGTACACCCTTCCCAATTTTGAACCATGTAGTGTTTCCTTGCTCTGTTTTGACAACTGCCTCCTGGTCCGAGTATAGGTTTTGCATAAGCACAATCAAGTGTTCTGGGATTCCCATTCTTCTCAGAGCCAGCCACAGTTTGTTGTGATACACACTGTCAAATGCCTTTGCATAGTCAATAAAACACATAGACATTCCTCTGGCACTCTCTGCTTTCAGCCAAGATCCATCTAACATTAGCTACAATATCCCTAGTACTACAGCCTCCTCTACACCCAGCCTGTACTTCTGGCAGTTCTCTGCTGATGTGCTGTTCCGGTCATTTTTTTGATAATCTTCAGGAGAATCTTTCTTGCATATGATATTGTTTGATAATTTCTACACTCTGATGAGTCACTTTTATTTGGAATGGGAACAAATATAGATCTCTTCCAGTTAGTTGGCCAGGTGGTTGTCCTCCAGATTTCTTGGCACAACTTGGTGAGCACATCCAGGGCAGCATCTGTTTGTTGAAATATGTCAATTGGTATGCATTCCATCAATTTCTGGGTCCTTGTTTTTTTGCCAATTCTTTCAGAGCAGCTTGAACTTCTTCCTTCATCAGCATAGGCTCTTGCTCATACATTGTTTCATGAAATTCTTCTGTGTCCACCAATTCCTTCTGGTACAATTACTCTGTATATTCTTTCCATCTTCTTTTTTTTAAATTTTTACCAATATAATATCCCACAAGCTTACCTTGTGTTCCCTCTTTAAAAAACAAACATACATTTTTCCATTTGCCACAGAACAAACTGACATCAAAGACTGTTTAGAAGAACATTTCAATTTGAAGGAGGTTGGGGAGAACACTTTCCGCTGCAGAAAACCTTCCGTGTCTCTTCACACTATTAACATCACTATTCTTCCTTGATATAGATTCCTGTGGAAAACTTGTCGGAAGATTTGCCAAAGACAGGAGATGAATAATAAAGCGTGTCCTACTTAGTTACTTGGAAACTCAGCTGACAGCTTTGGGATAGAACCATACAATCCGGCCCCAATCTTGCTAAATATCTTCGAACTACACAACTCTTTAGCCCTTAGCTTGAGCTGCTGCCCAGTGTCTTAAACTGTACTGGGTCCCACCCGTGCCGCTTCGACTGTGGCCCCCGGTGGGTGCTAGTCATCGAAGTCTGGGATGTCGTCATAGGAGTAGCCCCGGTAACCTTTGGACGCATAGTAGGCGATGCGCAGGTGGTAGAAGCCCTGCAGAAACACCAGGATGCCGATGATCAGCACGGGAACGGCCCGGTCTGCACCCCCTTTGCTGATGTAACCTGCCAGCAGGAGGGAGCCGATGATGATGAGAAAGGCGCCGATCAAGAAGAGCACAGTGACAAGGGCAATGGCTTTGTAAGGGATCTTAGGTGGGCTTTTCTTAAACTGAAGGTCAATGTAGCCATCGTCTGTGGAAAGTCTTGAGTATTTCACTTTACTACTGGGAATCCCAGCAGCCAGGTTGGTGCGAGACGGCATCATAACACGTTGACACGGCTACAGTCCGAGGCCGCGCCACTCGGCGGCCGCCACCTCGCCCCGCTCGGCCGCCGAGACGCTGGACGCTGCATAGCCCACCCGCAGCCAACTGTTTCCATCTTCTTTTAATGTTTCCTGGATTATTTATTCTGCCCATAGCATCCTTAAGTATTGCAACTCGAGGCTTGAATGTGTTCTTCAGTTCTTCAGTTTAAGAAATGCTGAGCAAGTTCAGCCCTTTAATTTTCTGCTCTTGGCACAGATCATTATTTTACTTTGTCTTCCCGCACTGCCCTTTGAAATCTTCTGTTCAGCTTCTTATTATCTTAATTTCTTCCCTTTGCTTTGGCTTCTCGGTCCTGTAGTGCAATATTCAGAGTCTCTTCTGACATCCTTCTTGTTCTTTTCTTCCTACTCTGTCTTTGTAATGACTTTTTGCATTCTTCCTGGATGATATTCTTGATATTCTCCCACAGCTTAGCTAGTCTTCACTCATTATTGTTCAAGGCCTCAAACCTGTTCCTGAGATGGTTTTGAAATTCAGGTGGGACAGCTTGAGCTTGCATATGAGTAGTTGGTGGTCTGTTTCACAATCAGCACCTGGCCTAGTTTTCACAGCTGATATTGAGATTCTCCAGTGATTCTTTCCACATCTGTAATCGATCTGATTCCTATGCATATCATCAGGTGAAATCCATGTGTAGAGTCTGAGTTTATGCTTCTTATAAAACATATTTGCAATGAATAAGTAGTTGTGCAAAATTCTATCATTCTATCTCCAGCTTCATTTCTGTCACCAAGTCCATGATTTACAACTACTCATACTTCTTCTCTGTTCCCAACACACACACCACACACACACACACACACACACACACTTATATGGGTCGGTTCTGAATCCACACAAGAACAACAACTAGAGATAAATATTATTAGGGATTGGGATGCTTTTGCTTTATTAAAGAAAGTATTTTGGAATGAATATTCTTTTGAGTAGTACAGCAGTAGTCTATTTGCTGTACTGAAGTAACTTGGGGTTGCTGTGATGCCATACACCACAATGGTTACCGATGGTGGACGGTGTTTGGTGGAGCTCCCAGATTAATTCAAGTTTGAAAGCAGTAGTGGCATCCGCTTCCTAAACCACATGCCTCTGGAAACTTAAGAACATAGAGAAACGATGATAGTTACAGAATAGGGTTCAGGTCTTTTGTTCATGGGGTTGTTATGAGTCGTACTCGACTCGATGGCACTTAACAACAACAACAACAACAACAACAACAACACACATACATTGTTGTTATGTGCTGTTGAGTTGCCTGTGACTCATAGCAACCATAAACACAATAGCTCTGACTCCTGACTTTTTCCCTTCTTTTTCCTTTCTGAATCCTGTCTTACTCTGTCTCTGACACACTTAATCCCATTATTCCAATCACATGCCTGAAGTATGCGAGGCAGTGGTTCAAAATCCTTGCCTCTAAGGAATGACTTGGTTTCACCTACTCCAGGACAAACCTGTTTGTTCTCTTGGCAGTCCATGAAATGTTCAACACTCTTCTCCAGCACCATAACTCAAAGGCATCAATCCTTCTTCTGTTATCCTCAATCCAGCTCTCTGATGCGTAGCAAGCAATTGCAAAGACCATAGACTGGATCAAGTGTACCTCAGTCTCCATACAGACTTTAGCTATCTGGAGAGGTTCCTGACAGCAGATTTTCCCAATGTAATTACTCTTTTGATTTCCTGAGTGCTGGTGCCAAGTGTGTTGATTGTGGGGCCAAACAAATTGAAATTGTTGACAATCTCAATCTCCTCTCCGTCTATCATGGTGCAGTACATCGGCAGAGAATGACCAGAAATACAAGCTGTATTTAGAAAAGGGGGGGGAGACTAAGGACATCATAGCCAGTGTCATATGGATCTCAGCCTATAGCAGAGAATATCAAAACAATGTCTACCTATGTTTCATCGACTATGGAAAGGCATTTGACTGTGTGGATTACAATAAATTGCCCTAAAAAAAATTAAAAAAAAACAATAAATTGTGGCTAACATCGAGAGGAATGGGAACTGTGCTCATGTGAAACCTATACTTGGGCCAGGAAGCATTCATCAGAACAGAGCAAGGAGACAATGCATGGCTCAAAATCAAGAAAGGATTGTGTCAGGATTATTTCTTGTCTCCATACCTTTTTTGGGAGACTGGGCTTTGTGAGGATAAATGAGGCATCAAAATTGGGGGGAGACTCATCAACAACAGCCTGTGATAGGCAGAGGACACAACCTGGCTTGTTGAAAATCAGGAGGACCTGAAGCGCTTGCTGCACAGTCAAGGATTGTAGGCTTCAATGTGGATTGAAGCTCATTATCAAGAAAAATTCTCACCATTAGGCCAATTAGGAGAATCATGACAGATGAAGAAGAGATTGAGATTGTCAATTTCAGCTTGCTTGGTTCCACAATAAATCCATTTATACACACACACACACACACACACACACACACACACACACACGTGTGCGTATATATACATGTGTATATATGTATTATATACGTGTATACATGTTTATGTGTATATGTATACGAATACATATACCTGTCACAACACACCTCACAGTGATCTAGTGTTGCTATAACAGAAATACCACAAGGAGGTGTCTCTGAGACATAGAAATTTATTCTTTCACAATTTTTGTGGCTTGAAGTCTGAACTCTGAACCCAAGCCACCAGCTCTGTTGTTAGGTGCCACTGAGTCAAGTACCATTCATGATGACCTTGTGAACACCATAGCTGAAACTTGACCTGTCCTGAACCATCCTCACGATCTCTGATTTGCACAAGGCCATTGTAATAATCCCTGGACAATCCATCTTGCTGAGGATCTTCTCTTTCTTTGACCCTCTAACATTCCCAGCACGATTCTTTTCCCCAGGATTGGTCCCTTCTGGCAACATGCCCAGAGTATATGAGGTAAAGTTTCACATCCTTGTCTCTAAGGAGAATCCTGATCCTTCCTATAAGGCAGGTTGGTTGGTTTGTTTGTTCTTTTGGCAGTCCAATACCACAATTCAAAGGCATTGATTCTTCTATCATCCTTATTCGTTGTCCAACTTAAAGAGACTTAGAAATCAACTAAAAGTGCCATGACTTGGACCAGGCACACCTTAGTCTTTGTATTGCCATTCTTTTTATTTGTCTCTTTGGAGAGGTTCTTGACAGATCTTCCCAGTGCAACATGTCTTCTCATGTCTTGACTGTTGTTACCATGGATGTTGATTGTAGATTCATTAAAACAAAATAGTTGATAACTTCAATTTTTATTCCATCTATCAAGTTGTTAGCTTGGAAGGAGGAGTGGCATCCACTTTCATAATAGCTTGCCTTCAGAAACCCTGTGAACCTGGAGAGAGAAAGAGAGGCACCCAAGCGTTGAGGACTCTCCTTCATAGGGTCGCTATGAGTCACCTGCGACTCGATGGCACTTAACAACAACAACAACAACAACAATCAAGTTGTTGCCTATTGGTGAGAGTTTTTGTTCTTGTCTGAATTCAGGGTACCCACTCTATGGGAAGGCTTTCTCTATCATTGCTAGAAGAAGGTATTTGTCTTTTTAGAGTTCTCCTCTCTAAGTACATGGATTCACCTCCATTTCCAAATCCTTGGGGATGGGCAGCTACCTTTCATTCCAGGTGTGAAGTGTGAAAATGTTAAAGCTCTTAAAAAGATGATGCAGTGAATCTTACAAGCAATCTGGGATTCACCAGCTAGCCAACTCACCTGTACCTGTGCCAGGAACCCTGGGCAGCTGACTTCTTGTCCAGTCACAGTGGTCCCCCTGGCCCCAGAGGGTGTCTATGTAGTGCTACCACCAGCCAGTTGCCTTGCCGTCTGAGTATGCATCTCTCGTCTCACTCAACTCTTGTTCTATAGTCACATTGTTTAATTATCAATTATTAATTCCACCCTAGTCATGATCAAATATTGGGCCCATGTGCAAACAGCTCTGTGTGGCTCAAGAAAAGTACTGTATCATGAGGAAGCCTGACAGACACGCATGGGCTTACGCTGAGTGGTCTTTAAGGTGTGCTTTGCAAACACATGCTTTAAAATTTAAAGACTGTTCAGGTGGCTGGCTTCATTCCGCTCTGGCACACAGTGGACCTATCAAGGAAGAAGTAGAAAGTGAAAAGAGAAAGGAATGTGGCTTCACAGGTATTCTAAGATGGATGGGTCACAGGTGCACTCCAGCCTTTGTGTCTCCAGGATGCCAGTTGAGTGGCTCACTTATGGCAGCCTCCAGTTAAAAAAACAAAATGCTGTCCACTTGGTGTCTCACCATCAGGGGTACATCATTGTGGTCACTGTGTGTCCTGAGAGCCTTCCAGCTCAGGGCTTCCCTTCTAGCTCTACTGGATAGTGTTGCATCCCAGAGAGGGTGTTCAACAGAAATCATTCTCAAGGTTGTTCTTCCTAGTCTGCCTTAGCCTCCACGCTCTTGAGCCCTGTCCATTCTGCAGCTGATTGGACACACAATAGAGAGCCATTAATAACATTGGTGATGACAATGCACGTGCTGGACACAAAGAAGAAGGAATAGTAGTTGGAAAAATAAGGTCCTTGTAAGAGAAATGAAGCTAGAGATTTAATGATAAAATCTTGTACAATGATTTACTTTGGCAAATATATTTTTGATGTAAATGTCAAGTTAGACAAAATGGATAATAAATTTAAGTAAGGGAATCAGGATTTGAAACTGTGGTCAGTGAAACTGGCATCATCTTAGGTGTTATCGAGTCAACTACACCTCAGAGCGAGCCCGTGAACAGCAGATGAGAGCCTTGCCTATCCCGCGCTGTCCTCACGATGCCTGCCCTGCTTGAGCCCCTAGTTACAATCACTGTATCAGTCTGTCTTCTTGAAGGCCTTCCTCTGACCATCCGCCTTTCCCAGCATGCATTATTTTTCCAAGGACTGCTTCCTCCTGACCCTGCCCAGAGAACGTGAGATGAAGTGTTACTTACTACCCTTGCCGCCAAGAAGCACCTTAGTTTCACTGCCTCCAGGATACATGTGATTGTTCTTTTGTCAGTCCATGGATATTCAGTTCTCTTCCTCAACACAATTCAAAGTCATTGATTCTTCTTCAGCCTTCCTTGTTCTTTGTCTAACTTTCACAAGCATAAGAAACAATCCAAATGCAAAAAAAAAATGCTGTCATGAAGAAAAAAAAAGTAGTACAGGTATGTTGAAAAGTAATGTACATTTTTTATAGGTCTCTGGAACCCTCACCTAAAAAGAGTATCTTTTAGAAAAAAAATATCAGTACACCAAAAATTGTACATGTCAGATTCTCCAATAATCAGTCCAAGGGAACTGGAAATAAGCTGTGATAAACAATTCAAGATACTTGGGAATAAGATATCTCTCAGCCAAAAAAGAAAAGTAAAGTACTAATGCTGAGAAACCATAAAAAGAAAGTAAATCCTTAAGAAAAACTCACATAAAAAAGCAGAAATTCCAAAAAGTGTACAATCCTAAAAGTCTTCATGATGAGAGAGAGAGAGAGAAAGAGAGAGAGAGTATGAATGAATATGAATATCAGGATATCTAGAGTCCCTACCAATTTTGGGAAGAATATCAGGATAAACGTACATAAAGCAAGATGGAGAAATTCTGACATAGGGTTTGGGAGGAGACTGAGAAAGATGGGATGAGGGAGAGAACTGTTTAAAAGGGATATATGATTAGGTACTATTGTTATGACAAGAATCCAGAATGAAGGCTACATAGTGGAGTGGACCTGGGGGGAGGGATTGAATAACAATGAAATAATTTTTTTCTTTTCCTTTAAAAAAAAAAAGCAAATGGGGGGTGCTGGGCAGGGATAAAAATGCAACAATAAATGAATGAAAATCCAAAGTCTCTGTAAATTTTCATTAAAATAAATTTAAAATAAAAAAGTAGGAGTTCTTTTGAAGTGAAAATGATGAAAATGGAGGCCTGGAGAAGAAAGAATGATTCCAAGAACTGGGAATCAGAGAGGACTCAAAGGCTGCAGCTGGAATGAGGGAGGGAGGGTCCACAGACCCGTGTACTATGTGCCATCAAAGCTCCTGAAAGCCTGAATGTTATGTAAAGATTTCAGGCAAAATTAGCAGGTGAGTATTTTCCTAGTTAGTCCATTTTACAAAACCAATGTAACCTTAATACCAAAGCCTTGATCTTTTTATAGGGTGTCCCGACGCAGAGCCAACCCAAAGGCAGCACCTCTCTGGCGATTTAAACCCACCAGTTGCTGTGCAGAAGAATGGACAATCCCCTCCTGTGTTAGTTACAGCTTCTGGGAACCCAAAGGAGGGTAAGCTATGAGTGACTTCTGCCTCAACCACAACGAAGGCATTAATATACTATTTACAAGATCTGTGGACTTGCCTGTCTCGCATCTCTCTCTCTCTCTCTGACTAATTTCACAAGGGATGGTTTCAAGTCAACATATCAATATATGCTGTTGATTTCCTTTGAGTGAATTCCAACTCACGGCAACCCTTGAGGACCGAGAAGACATTCAATTCAATAGGATTACCTTCATGGAAGTTGATTGTGAACTCTTTTATCCCAAGTAGCAGGTGGTCAATGTAGAATTCATTATCATCAATATATTAAAGGAGAAAAGCCACATGCTCAAATCAATAGATACTTAAAAGGCATTTGATCACATTTGTCTGCCGCGATTAGCAAAAACTTGAAGTATGATGGAAATGCGAACACAGCTTCTTTACAATAAAGGAGCTCTGTAGTGTAGCCTGCAGGGGGTTGTACTGCTAACTCGAAGGCCACACCTTTCTGGCAGTTGGAACCCACCAGCAGCTCTTGGAGAGAAAAATGGGCAATCACTTCCTGTGCAGCTTACAGCCTTGGAACCCACTGGGGGAATCAGCTATGAGTTGGCTATGACTCCGTGGTAATGAATGGAAATGAAAAACTATCACAGAGATTGTTGGTATGCACCATCAAGTCACCTGCATCTCATAGCAACCCTATATACAATAGCTCTGAAACCTAACCTCTCCTGAGGCAATCTCACTGACACTGACACATCAACCCCCATGTCCCCAGTTATTTTGTCAATCCAATTCATCCGTGGCCTTCCTCTCCTGCGCTGTCCCTACACCCTTCCAAGCATGATGTTCTTCTCCAAGGACTGGTCCCTTCTGGCCACGTGCCTGAAGTATGTGAGACAGAGCTTCAAAATCCTAGCCTCCAAGGAGAAACTTGGTTTCACCCTTTTCAAGATAGACCTGTTTGTTCTCTTGGTGGTCCATGGTATGTTCAATACACTTTTCCAGCACCACACCTCAAAGGCATTGATTCTTCTTCTGCTATGTCTTAGGCATTGTCCAGCTTTTTGATGCATAGCAATCAATTGCAAAGACCATGGTCTGGATCAGGCACACCTTAGTCCCTAGACTGACATCTTTACTCTTTTAACACTCTGGAGAGGTCCCTGAGACAGCAGACATTCCCAATGTAATTAATCTTTCTATTTCCTGAATGCTGGTGACAAGAGGGTTGATTGTAGAGCCAAGTAAGCTGAAATTATTAACAATATCAATCTCTTCTCCATCTATCAGGTGCTGTCAGTTGGCCCACTGGTGAGAATCTTTGTCTTCTTGATATTGAGCTTCAACCCATACTGAAGACTTGAGTCCTTGACCTTCCACAGCAAACACTTCAGGTCCTTCTCAGTTTCAGCAAGTAAGGTTGTGTCACCCACATATCACAGATTGTTGATGAGTCTTCCTTTGATCCTGATGCCGCATTCCTCCTCATAAAACCCAGCCTCCTGAATGATCTGTTTTGCACACAGATCATTTATTAAAAATCATTAGCAAATTAGTTTTAAAGGGAAAATATCCCAACCATTTTAAAGAAAACCAAAATGAGACAAGAATGCGTACTCTTACTGTTATTTCTTTTGGAAGTTTCTAGACCATACAGTAACATAATAAAATAATTCACGTAAATATTGAGGAAAACAGGATATCATATATTAGAAAACCTCCTCCTGTGTGATTACTGTCTCTGAAAACCTGTGAAAGGGTCAGCTACGGGTTGGTCATGAGTCAATGGCATACAACTACAACAACAAAAGACTAGTTCTATTAAAATTAACTCATAAAATTAAAAGTTTGTGAAATGTCTGTATTCAAGATAAAAATACAACTAAATGTTGATAGTTGTAGAGGGGCATCAGGCCATTTGTTCATAGGGTCACTATGAGTTGTGCTTGACTCGAAGGCAATCAACAACAACAACAACTACAGAAAGCAAAAGGCACTCTGGTGGCTTGGTGGTAAAGAGTTGTGCCGACTTAAAGCATGTGATTCCAATTCCTCAATTGCTCTGCAGGAGAGGAGGGCCAGTCTCCTTCCATGCCTTTTACTCTCTGAAAACCCACTGGAGGGCCAATTATGAGTCAGTTCTGATTCTACAGTACACAATAGCACCAACAACAGATGTTATTGTTGTTGTTGTTGTTATGTGCCATCGAGTCACTTGCAACTCATAGCAACCCTATGTACAACAGCCCTAAACTGCTCTATCCTGTGCCAATCGCACTGTCTCTGACACTCCCATCCTGATTACCTCAGTCATTGAATCAATCCACCTCATAGAGGGCCTTCCCCTCCTGCGCTGTCCCTCCACCCTCCCAAGCATGATGTCCTTCTCCAAGGACTGGTCTCTCCTTACGATATGTCCAAAGTATCTTAGACGGAGCCTCAGAATCCTTGCTTCCAAGGAGCCACCTGGTTTAACCCTTTCCAGGATGAATCTGTTTGTTTCCCTAGTAGTCCATGGTACTCTCAATACTCTTCTCCAGCACACAGCTCAAAGGCATCAATTCTCCTTCTATCCTCCTTGGTCATTGTCCAACTTTCTGACGTTAGCTGATGTTAGATGGATCTTAGCTGAAAGCAGGGAATACCAGAGGAATGTCTATCTGTGTTTCATTGACTATGCAAAGGCGTTTGACTGTGTG